>NC_060162.1:27372404-27415319 GCF_021292245.1 Micropterus dolomieu | reverse complement strand
ATAAGCACAGAATTAGTAATTACAATGACAGAAGCACTACTCCACATTATTAGAGCATATTTCATTTTAACCTCTGTCCTTCAAAATAAAGGTTGAGGCTTAATTTATGTAGGATTTTACAGGAATTTGTAATGCTCTGTTCACCATTCGCTGTACCATGAATAAGATAGACTTTATTGATCCCACTCTGGGGTAATTTACTTGTTACAGAAGCTCCAGACACAACAGATAAAAAATTAAATTACACATTAAATAAAAATAGATTAGGAAATAAAAAAACATGATACAAAACTTATGTGACACTGTACTATACACCTTTTTTTATACAGATATGATTGATATGTAACATTGCATAGGTCACAGCATGAGTTAGTTGCACGGGGTAGAAATAAATATAATTGCCCAGGAGGAAATTATATTTCAATACATTAGGAAATACATAGGAAATGTATTGCTAATTACGTTGTTATCAACATAACAAGGACTCATTTATATTGAACAAACCATTTTGTTATGGGTAGGTGAAGATCATATTAAAAGAGTCATTGAAGTCAACTTGAAGCACGAGACAATATTTAACTAAAGTAACCATCTGTCTTGAACCTTAACCAAAGTGTTCTAGCACGCTGAACCTATTGGATGCAGGACATAAACCACAGTCCCTGGTGTCAAAAGCTTGAACTTGGTATGTCCAACCAGCCACCCTGACTTTCTCCTGTGTGAAATAAGTACGTCATACTTCCTGGATGGGAAGAAACATTAAATTATAACATAATCCAGCAGCAGTATTTTTCCACTACGTATTTGGCAAAGTTTTGGCGAATTTGGTAGGATATAATTTTTTAAGAGACAGGGTTGGGAGAGTTTCATGTTCATGTATTGAAATGCTCCTCACCTGACATTATCAATGCTGCAGGAACCCTGGATGCCATTGCGGGACACCATAACACACATACAAACACACAGCTCTGATTATGGACTTGAATTTAGAGTGTAAAAACACTCAAGAAACGAGGTGTAAGCTTTGCCATGATGATGATACCACTGTCCTCAGAAACCAACAGTCATTTTACCACGAGAGAGAGGGAGAGATGGATTTACATAAATCATTCATGCAAGAGGGCCAGACAATAAGCTCATTTACATTTCACTGTGTGTGTGTGTGTGTGTGTGTGCATGCGTGTAAATAAGGTCAAATTTCAATCATGTCATTTTACATATATTATCATTAAATCCAAACAGGTCAATGCATGCAAACAGTTACCTTGGTGAAATCAATATGCAAACAAACACTTAGAGCACTTACACATATGTAAATTTAGACACACATACAAGCACACACACACACACACACACACACACACACAGCACTGATTAGAAAGGAGACTTTTCTGATCAATATTATTGAGCCTAGTTGGCCTTGTGATGCCAAAGGCTGACACTGTGAGGTAATCAGGGTTATAGCTGCACAAATGGGCGAGGGGGGACTAGAAGATACGATCAGATAGAGAAAGATGAGTGGAAAGAAGAACTGATTAAAGCAAGGAATAAAGGAGAGAAGGAGGGAAGGAGGGAAGCGAACAGAATGAAACACGCATGAATGCTGGGAGAACGAAAAAACAGATGACGAGAAGGTAGATGAAGAAAAGAGGGAAAGAAAGCAAAAACTGGAAAGGAAAAACACGTCCTCATAGAAACAAAAGAATAGGTTAATAGTTGATATCTCCAAAACAACCTATATGACTATAAAAACACATAAATGTCCCAAAACGACAAATATGAGCGTTTTCTCCAAAACAACATATGAGCGTTTTCTGTTCCCCATTGCAACATAGGGCCTTGGCCGATGTGCGCAGCAATAGGATCAACTGGTCGACATTCATACAATGACTGTTTAGGCACACACCCCTGTGATGGTTAGGGTTAGGGAAAGGGGCTTCGGGGAGCTGCCAATGCCTTTAACAGTAACATAGTTAGCTGCTGCTAACGGTAATGTAAGCTAACGCTAGCGCTAACAGTAGCAAATGCTACAAAAATACTGCTAACGCTAGCTAGCTAAGGCTACATGAAACACTACATGAAACACTGCTTGAAACGCTACTTAAAACACTAAAAATAAACACTACAAAACACACCAAATACCAAAAAACACCAAAATTACTGCCAACACTAGCTAGCTAACGCTAATAATACTACAAAAAACAAAAACTAATGGCTTTTTGTTTCACACGGGAATTGAACTCTAGCCTCCAGCATGAAGGTCGCCCAATCATCAAACCATCCACACTACCCACCACCTCCATCGCATACTTGGTGTTTTCCCCTGAAATTTCTCATGCACTTTGTCACACGGCTGCAACAGGTCGCTCATACTGTACAATTCATCGTTTTAAGCCCTTCAACTATTGACCTATGTTGTTGTTTTCTGGGTGAGGACAGGTTGAAATGAGGGGAGGAGCTGTAACCGCATCTGTAACTGTAGGCCTTTTTGTTCTAGCCCTCAAGCTTGTTGTTGTTAAGGTCCTCTTGTCGTAGTCGTCATTGTCTTGTAGTTGTCCTTGCTTTAAACTTTGTTGTTCTAGCCTAGCTGTGAGTGAAATGATGAATGAGTGCGCATGTTAAAATTTGCCTCTCATTCACCTATTCACGCTCACACACACTGACACCAATGGCAGCGAGCTACCATGCAAGGTGCTGACTTGGTCATTGGAGTAGATGGGGATTGAACCTCCAATCCTGTGATTGGTGGATGACCTGCTCTATCGCCTACCCACCATCTGGTGGTTCTAGCTCTGTGCCTTGTAGTTGTTCTAGTTCTAAGCTATTACTTTTTAAGTAGCTCTAAAGCCTCTACTTCTACTTAGCTCTGGGCTTTGTAGCAGTTCTACTTCTAGGCCCTCTAGTCATCTTAAGTCTAGGTTGTTTAGTTGTTCTAGCCCTTGTTGTTGTTTCAGCCCTAGATCTTCTAATTCTAAGTCTAGTTCATGTAGTTAATCTAGATATAAACCTTTGAAATTTAGACCTATTAGTTCTCATAGTCCTCTTGCCATTTTCTCTGTAAGCCTTATGTATGTCCCAGCCCTAGGCTTGTAGTAGTTCCAGCTCAAGGCCTTTAAGCTGGTCTAGCTCTAGGCTTCATCTTTGTTCCAACTTCAAACATTTCATTTAGTCAGCCTCTCTCTAGATCCTGCAGTTATTCTGGATCTATACCCTTAGATTGTTCTAGCCCTCAGCTGTGTCAGTGTTCTAGCTCTAGGCTTTGTAGTTGTTGTTGCTATTCATAGTTTTCACGTGATGTCACATTCCAAGGAAAAAGCTCCCTTGGAGGGCAAAAAAGACATTATTTTCCGCTGCCTGCCAACCAATATGCAAGTGATACACTGTTACTTTGAGTTTGTTACTTTTTGCGTTGCCAAAATGCTGGATGATTTTTGTGCTTTTGGATTTAGGCCTGCTAATCGAGGAGGAGACAAGGCTGTGTTAGGTGAGGGATTCCCCAGAAGGTAAAAGTAAACATTACCGCAGAGATCTGGCGGTTTTTAACGGTAGAAATGCGGCAGCGGATGCTGTAATGTTATATGGATCGGTAGTGCCCAACACTTACAGTTTGTGTGCATATCTTTTTTTTTCTTAAGTTGAAAGGTGATCCAAATTAAAATGCTTTTGCAGCGTCTCTACGGGGGAGTTGCGGTGTTGGTCTGTTGTTTTACCCTCCAGGTCACCGTGCATGTCACGTGACTGAAAACTATGAATTGGCCTTCTAGTCATTCTAGTTCTAGGCTTGGTGGTCATGCTACACTGACCTTTTCCAGCACACTCTGCAGGTTTGTGGCAGTGTTCAGTTGGAGGCAGATTGGTGGACCATCAGACTGAGCTACTGACCTTCCGCCTCTGAAAATGGTTTCCAGCTGAAAATGTTTTCTCACCAACATGGAATCAATTTCTGTTTTTTTTTCTGCTCAGTTTGCTCAGCCAAACATCAGCTATCAGAAACTCAAGCTCATCTGAGAAAATCTTTTCAAAGAACCATACTGGTGGTTTGAGTTAATGAAATACAAATCACTTGTAAACTTAAGATTATTTCCAATCAATTTTCAAAAAATAGCATACATTTGTATTTAAAAAATGTTTTTATTTGATACGCATATATTGTTTTTTTTACCTTAAAATCAGCAAACAAAGAGTAAAAAAAATGTAAGCAAACACAAACCAGGAAAATGAAGATGGAAGCAGAGGAAATAAGAGAAGATTATCGGAAAGCTAAAGACTGAGGGAGAAAGAGGGAATTAGTGGCTTTAAAATAAAAACCCAGAACATCACCACTCCTCCCTCAGTGGTATTTCTTTTCATCTTGATCTTCCTTTTCATCCTGCAGCTTTTGGCTGCTGTGTTTTATTTCTCGACACTCAGGGTTTTCAGGAAGTGAATCTGTGATCAAAGACCAATAGAATTGCTCTGACACCATTTTTACTTTGCACTGCAGATTTTATCCATGATATTGTCCAGCTGTGAGACACACCAGATCTGTCTCTGAATACTGTTACTCTGTATATGATCACATTACACCCTGGATAATCGGTGAGCTTGTATTGATTGTGGATGACGATCAGCCTTGTCACAGTCACTCAACAGGTACAGCATGCCTGTAACTTTACACAGATATTGTTCAGGTTGTTTTTCTGACACGGTTTCTCACAGAAGGAATACAGAGGGAACTTTCAATGGTCTACTTTTGCTGTGTTGAAACTGTTAAAAGAGGAGAGTAAAAGCTACAGTAACGAACTAGCTGAGGCTAGATGGCTAGATGTTTACCTTCTTATTATTTGTTTTCAAACTATGTAAATAGGTTGACACTGTGTTCATGTTAGAAGAAGTTGAGGCAAGCCACTTATAATACACTTGTCCAAATAGTAACAAAATAAAAAAAGAAGAAACAGATAAGTTTTAAAGGTTTATCACAGGCTGAGGTTAGACAACTGTGTTCAAACTGCTGGGAATTTGTTGGTGCTAGCTATGTAGCTTTGTGTACAGGTTAATAGCAGAGACAAGCCTGGCTTAACTCTATTTAGAGTGTTAGTATGGGGCTTAGGCTAGTTAATTATCTTTAACAGGGTTAATGGATATCAGATGTTGAAGCTAGCCATTTAGCTGTAACTGTATAATGTTAGCAGAGTAGCTGATGCTAGCTTGTTAGCTTTTAACTGTGTTGGAAATAAGTAGCTGTTAGCAGAGGTCGAGGCTAGTCATTTAGCTTTGTCTTTGCTCCTTGCTTTTGTTGACCCTAACTTTACTGACACTGTTAAAAGAAGCAGAGGCTTGCTGGTTAGTTTTAGCTAGATTTAAACTGGCTAACCAGTAAGCATTTACTGTGTTCAAAGCATAGACTGTATACCGTAAAACTTCAATTAATAGCCAAGTCCCAAATAGCTGCCTACCCCGTTTACTGGCCTGGTGTGGGAACACATTTTGACCAATAAACGCAGGTCTCCATTATATGCCTGGTCTGTTTTTTATAGAAGTTCTTTGGATGTATAAAACCTCTTAAACCCCGCCATGTCACCCACTTTAGCTGCTTCTGCTGCTTAGATTGTGCATAAATATTAATGTTTAAACTTATGATCAATATGTCAATATGGACATGCTACACATCCTTAAATCAATTAGATTCTCCACAATTTGTTAAGTTCATTTAATGGAAACAACAAGCCCCAAAGTCTAATTCATATAAATTTACCTGTGTAACCTGCATGGTGCAACAGATGAGAAAAAGAGTGCAGACTCCCGTTACCTTTGAAGCACTCGTTAAGTCTGAATGTGTCCCCTTGATTATTTATATTCCTTTAGTCTGTAAGGGTGCACCGATCAAAAGAATCAAAACTGCTTGTCCGCACTGTGAATCCTGTCATTCGAAGTCCATCCGCTAACTTCTGTCACTCTTCTCTCATCCTGCACCGAGTTTTTGGTTTTTAGTATGTTTGTTTATGTTACATTGCTGTCTACAAAATAAACGTGTATAATGAATGATGTGCATTTAATATTATTTGATCATTTTTATTCAAGTAATATTCGTACTTCTGGAAATAAGTCAACTGTTTCATAGCAACATTTGTCAGTTTTTTTCAAAATGAATTAAAGACCTGTCCCAATGGACGCCTGTCCCAAATATAGGCAGGGTTATTTCAGTGATTTTAGCAAATAAAAGCCCGGGCTATTAATCAATGTTTTACAGTATAGAGATGGACGAGGTGTCTATTTCCTCCCACTGTACAAAAATCAAGCCATCTTGTGCTGGTGAACTCATTAAGAACCAGAGTTCGAGCAGTACGTGGCCCCAGTTATCGGGGTTGAGGCCACAGTATCGAGGTCCCGCTCATATCACCACGCAGCAGAGTTTGAAGTTACCATAAATGATCAGTTTGGATCTAATCACTGCAATTTTATTTATTATTATTATTATTATTTATTACCATCGAAACCCCATTATTAGTATTATGAATTAAAAACTTATTAATCTCATCGTTAATATTTGATATTTAAAGTGACAAATGCAGTGGGAGTGGACAGAATGCGGACCTGAGGTATCACCACACAGTGTATGTGTGTGTGTGTGTGTGTGTGTGTGTGTGTGTATGTTCCAGTGACATGTATGACAGCAATTCCCCTTTCACTTTGGCACAAAGCCTTTAAAATTGCCATTCAGGAATGTGTGTATGTGGGTGTGTGTTATGACAGCTACTCCCTCCTTGCATCTTTGACAGTAAGCTACCTTGTTGTTAAAATTCACTGATTGTGTGTGCGCGCGTGTGCGACTGTATAATTGGCCTGCTGTTGACCGGTGGGTAATTGTGTCTGACAGCACTAAAGGTCTCCGTTAACACTGTGCAGACGGAACACTTATTGGGGTTTTAACCTGCAAAGACACACACACACACAGTGATATGATCCTATTTATCTCCGGGGAACGAGTGTCACTGTTGTCTGTTGAAGCATTTTGACAAGAGCCAAATGGAAAACACACTCACGTGTGTGTGTGTGTGTGTGTGTGTGAAACTAATCGCTCTCTTTTCCTTTCATTCAGTCCCCATCCTTTTCTTTTGTTTGTCAGTCTTTGCTCACTTTGTCTGTCATTTTCTTCTCTGTCACACCACTGTTTGTTTCTTCCACTTTTTCTCTGTTTTAACAATAAATATCTACTGAGTACCAAACATGACATATAGTGACAGAAATGAGTGATTAAATCTATAAAACAATCAAACAAGAGGAAGAAACATTCATAAGTGTCAAAAATATTGATCAAAACTGTAAAGTTATTGATACATTTATAAATTTGTAAGAAGTCAATTTAATTGTTTTGCTTATCTTTCTGAAACCTCAGAATGTATATTACTGCAACATGATTTATACTCACAAGTTCTTTCAAGTGAACCCTTGTGGAGCTGTATAAATAAGAAATGCAAAAGATCTTTAATATTGTCCCAATGCATTCAAACATCTGCTGTTGTTAATTTAATTTACACACTGAAAACAAACAAGCTGCGATTGATGATGGTGAAACACACACACACACACACACACACACTAAGTGTGAGTAATTAGCAGGAAGCACAGCAGGCTGAATGAGACTCGGCTAATTAAGACCAATTGGTGATAATATCAGTGGGAGGAGTGTGTGTGTGTGTGTGTCTGTGCGCGCGCACGCATGCACGGTTTTCTGAACTGCACATTCACATTAACAGAAAGTGCTTATTACTGAGAGTGTGTGACAGGAGGTGGAACTGATCAAAATAAAGTTGTGAGTACATTCTCATGATAGGACATCTCATCAACCAATCACAGACACAGAACATTATGCACTTCCTGTTCTTCCTGAAATTATGCAGCCATATAGGCAGAGATATGTTCTTGGACTGGGAACAACTCTACTGATAGGCCTAATGTGACACAGCTCTTCCCATGGGTTCTAATAGGTGTGCTGTTGTGCAGGTTGATGATAAGAGCTTGTAGGCCCGATTAAGAACATCATGTTTCTAGATGATGTCTAGAGACAAAAAAAAAAAGGTATACATAAATGAGTTTGACCGAATCACTGGATGGATGGACGGATGTCTCAGTCACTGCTGATTGGTTTGTGGGTGTTTTCTTGAGCTCAGCTGTGAGATTGTCAAAGGGATTATGGGAGTTATAGTTCAGTGAGACACAAAGGGTGGACGACAGGTGAGACATGTTAATGAAGGCACACTTACACACACACACACACACACACACACACACACACACACACACACACACACACAAACACACACACACACTGGTTTTGTCCAGCTGGTGTCAGACCTCACTGCAGATGGGACCTTATAAAGACTGTGTCTGTGTGTGTGTGTGCGTTGTATAATTAACAGGCCTTTACCACGAAGCAAGTTCAACATACCCAGAATATATTTTTGTTATCTGGCTTCATTAACCGTAACAATCCAGACATGAGGGTGTTCAAATAAAAGGGCCGGACCCGTCTACTGGCAGCCGAACAGCATATTTTACACATGAAGAGCAACTTGTAATATTTAAAAAGATGTTAAACAGATAATCCAGGATAAAAGCATCACAGCTGCAGCTCCCACATGCAGGATGGACAGCTGGTCATAAATCGCAGATTCTGTGAATGCGTAAATTAACAGATTTATAATATCACTGCCCCATCATTAGGGCATGAGTAGATCTGATTACATTTGTGTGTTCCATTAAATTAATGTGCTGTTTAGATGTATCCTTATGGCATGTGTGGAATCATTATTTTTTCAGCAGCAGCCATACAGTCAGCATCTGAAAATAGTGGAAATTGTCATACAGTACATACTGTTAGTATAGTGTTAGTATATAAGTTATGTAATTTTACTATATTCATATAGTCATATAGTTTACCACTAATATAGGCCCAATATTAATTTCAGTTAGAACAATTTCATTTCTGTGGGTTGTTGTCATTAATTTTATCCTAAATTAGTCTCCAGTTTATTAATGCTATGTAATAACTTGTCAATAATCATAACAGAACAATTACGGTAGGTTGTAGTCTTTACTTGCACACTGTGCTAATAAATAAAAAAAATAATAATAATTTTTTTCCCAGTTTGTGTGTATCTATTTTTAGGGGCATATGCGAGTGAAATTCTCTGTAGAGCAATGCATCATCCATCCTTGAATTCTTGCGCTGCTGTTCTTCTTGTCCTTCTACTCTTTGCATTATTGGCTGGTACTGTCGACTTCCCATCACTGTTACAGCTAATGTTGTACTGCCGCCAGCTTTAACAGAGTGGAATGTAGCAAAGATATAAAATACACCCAGCAGTTTTTTTTAAAAAGGTTAAAAATATGCACAAAAAACCCCACTCAAAAATGTTCCAAAACCTTTCATATAACAAAATGAAAAATCCACTCATGCCATAAAAAGTGCTCAATTAGTGATCAAAAGACTATCTGAACAGTTAGCCTACTGAATACTCAACTCCTTACCTGCGCCCAAAGAGCAAAAGGTGGGGAGCTACATCACCAGTCTCTATAATATAAGAAAGAAATGCAACCTAAAGTTATAATAAACAAATTCATATTAAACTTGAATACAAAACTATATGCTCATAATATTTAGTCTAAAAAACAATGAAACCATTTCTTTTAACGGTGAAAGGATGTGTGAAACAGACTTGGGAGCAAATAAATTCAGCATATGGTACTGTGGCGAGTGGTACTGAAAACCTGAAGTTGCCTCTCTAACCTCAAATCCTGCTTCGTAGTCCAGGCCTCTGCTGTTGGCTGGTTGAAATGTATCTGACAACAGTGATGTAGTTTTGGTTTTATGCATAGTAACAGTGACACAGGGGTGGTGATGGCACAGCGGATAAGACACATACCTTTGGTGTGAGAGACTTGGGTTCACTTCCCCACTGTGACACATCCACCAATGTGTCCAAGACACATAACCCCGTAGTTGCTCCAGAGGTGTTCGACTTCTGACATACTTAGCGAATGTATGTTGCTTTGGACAGACTTTGTGACTCACTGTGTTGGCAGGCTGCTTGGACTTCAGCGATGAATTCAAGTCGAAGTGATTTCATGAAATGCAGACTTTCCACTTTTCTTCACAGACCAGGCAGTGTGATGATCTTGATGCTTTGCAGGTGAAAAGATTACGGTCATTATTTAAATTGTATTCCAAAGATTACGTAACAGGTTATACAGGATTCCTTGACAATCTAGAAAGGATAAAAGTTGTTAAGAAGTGAAATCTTTGAGTTCCCTCGGGCTTTAATAAGGACAGTCACCAGTCTCAGTTTAGTCTTGTATCCAAACGTTACTCTCTAATTACTCAGTCCACAACACAACAATTAGCAGTTTGTACATGTTTTAAAAAGGATTTAGGTCTTTCCAATTTCAAATTGTCTAGGGTATGGTCCAATATTCAAGTTGCTCTGAGAATTCCTGATCATCAAATGATCCACTATAGTTTTGTCATGAGAAGCCCGTTCACTCTCCCAACTGCTCATTCTGTCCCCAGGGTATTCCTGGCACATAGATTCATATGATAGCTTACTATGTCTAGTATACTATCTGTTCTTGTGTTTTGGTATTGTTTTGGTGGGCTTGTTTATTAGGGTTAGTGGTTTACACTGCTACTGTGGCCTGTACTACGAAGCGAGGTAACTGGCTCTTCCAGGTAACTTCTGGAGTAACTTTGTGATGTCGGGTGTAACTTCCCGATTAACCCGTGCTCCGAAAGGTGGACAGGTGTTAACTGAGGTCTGTTTCCATGGCAATTTATGCTGCCTCTCTAAACTGCTTCGAGCAGGTTTTTTTCATGGTTAAATTGAGGTTACCCTGTATACGTGGACACACCACATCTGTACACAGCGTTAATGATGAGAAGTAGGATATTAATACACACCACTTGATAAAATATTTTTAGATCTCATCCTGACATGGTCCACTGCGGTTGTAGCTGAAATGAAGTTATTCTTAACACAGCAGCATTAGGCTGCGTTCTTACAGCGAGCCCTGCAGCCTCTGTGATTTTAGGGAGGAGATCTTAATTAATTGACCTTTTGCTAAGCCATGCCCAATCTTAGAGAGAAGCAGACAGTTTTGCAGTTGCATTATACGTTTGAAGGTTGTATTCAGGCTGCCAAACTGACTCAGACTGATTCAAACAGACGTGAAAAAATGAAAGATAGCAGCTAAAGTCTACCGATCACACAGTACAAGTGAACCACTGCATCCCCCAACGATTGAGACAAAAGACAACGATATTAAGGATCAACACTGTTCATGTAAAGCTGGGTGGGCCTTTATACATTATTACAATCATTAAAAAGCAGAACAGTAGGGCTTTATTACGTTACATTCAGTAGGAAGTTAGCTAGCGTTAGCTAACTAACATTACATTAGGAACGATCCACAGCCGACATTTTTCTGGATTTATTTTAGGTTTTGGAAAGAGAATAAATCGTACTTCTCCTTTCAACCTCTCTGGGTAGCGACTGTAACTATTACAAGTTACAGGAACATAGTTTGACCAGATCTTGGAAAAATATGGCAGAAGAAAGCCAGAAAATGACCCCTTTTGCATTAGAGTGAATGGAGCGCAGCCATGAAAGTGTCGGACCTCAGTTAGAGCGAGTCCTATACTGCACTGTGATTGGCCAGCTGTGTATTCGGGGGGTGGCTTAGCGAAGGGTCAATTAACGGGACAGTTTCATTTGTAGGCTATAATTGAATTCTCTTAAGTGTTTTCACATATTTAGATTGAGTATTTTACGTGTCCAAAAAGCCAGGGTGGGGTTAATAAACCGAGAAACAAAAAATCCTAGATGAAAGTGTGAAATTTACAACAACAAAAATCGGACATTCCCTGAAATTAAAGTCACAAAAAATCAAAGATCACCTTGGTGTTTTCTTCTGAATACGCCCAATCCACGGAAAAAGTCTCTAAGGTGCATGATAGTGACTCATGAGGATTTCCTCACTGCTAAATCCGATCGCAAAGTCTAAAATAATGCATGCATACTACACGGCAGAGGTTTACGGTTCTAGGCTTTATCCATGAATTCAGGATACTGTTTCATCATCCTGCAGAATATTTCTTAGATTATTTAGTAACATGTCAGTGGTCCATGTTGCTGTCTGATAGTTTTCGTGGCGTCTCTGTGACAGATTGGGGGTGTTAGTTTTTTGGACGATATCGTTCACTTTTTTTCCCTCGTAGTATTTGTTCCTTCCATCAAGATGCCTCTCTCTGCTGGCAGGCAGCAGCCACAGAGTTTAAACACACACACACACACACACACACACACACAGTTTTTGGACGCTGCCCAGATTCTTAATGCAGTCTGCTATTCAGACACTAACCCATGTTGTCAGCCACTATGAGAGTGTGTGTGTTCAGATGGTCTTGGCTGTTGTCCACCTCGCTGTCACTGACTCTTATCTTATCAGTTAAACTCCTGAATGGCCCTGTATCCTTCTACCTCTATTAGAAAACTGGGCCTCAGAGTTTCCCAACCAGTGTGGTGTCGCAGCACGTTTCTGACTAGCCGAGTGTCTGCTGAACACATCTTCACAGGGCCACTCTGTTTCTAGTAAATATACGGCTATATTTATATAGCGCACACATCAATGGCAATTTCAGGTTTCGTGTCTTCCCGGAGGACACTTGAAAATATGCTGGGGATCGAAACACCTGTTATTAGTAGACGACCTGCTCTACCTCTCTCGTGAGTGCCAGCCACTTGAGATGTGACTGGAATCACACTGGTTTATCCCAAGACTGTCATGGACCAGGTCTGAGTGCCTTTCGGATCTGTTTCCTTTTTTTGAAAAGTAATTTATGCAGAGGTTGTTCATGGGTCCAAATCAGTTTAGACCCACAAAAACCTGCAAGTCCTGCAAATATCTCTGGTTTGGGATTTCCTTGAAAGCTCATTTGAAACCCAAGTAAATATGAATTCATTTATTACTGGAAGTGTTCTGTACATGTTGAATTGTATGTAGACAAAATTTCAAATTTTTGGCTGTGTTTTGGCTGTCTATTAATTGAGAAGTGCACAAATTGCACACTGTATGCATTTTCCCAGTACCCAGTACCAAAATACGTGGTCCTTTCTAGGAAAGTGCCTAGAAGTTATTAGCAAATCATTCGGAAATAATAGACCAGTAAAAGAAAGCGATGGTGTTGAAAAATATGGAAACGAGGGCGAGCTTCACGTTACCGTACAACTATGAAGAAAATACAACTAACAGGCAGTGAAAAGAGAGAAGAAGAGAGTGATAGCATCAAACTGCAGGACAAGGACAAGGACTCACTGATGAAGTGACTGGGTGTGTGTGTGTGTGTGTGTGTGTGTGTGTGTGTGACTGGTGGGAGTGAGTAAAGATAGAGCTGTCAAGATGGTGATTTACTGATAGAGAGAGAGAGGGGGAGGACTGCTGAAGGGGAATCAATAAGAAGGAAACCGTGAAGGAAAGGAAAGAGTGAGAGAAAGAAGAAGTGAGGGGAAGGACAGGAGATAAGAGAGAAAGGCGGGGGGTCCGTGCGGGGCAAATGATCCCCGTGTGTGTGTGACTGGTACGTTTGTTCCCCTTGAGCCTTTTTATGTTAATCTGACGGCAGTTGGTCACTTTGACGTTAATGTCCAGACAGCACTCTCACGACACAAGTCTAAACTGAGTGTCACATTAACATAATGGCTGCAGCAGCACAAGGTGAAACATGCAGAGAGACAGATACTTTCGAAGATGGCTGTAATAAATGTATCATCCATATCATCATGTCAGAAAAAGCCAAAGAGCCGCATGTCTCAATGAGACGCTGGGTCTGGTTCTTTGGTTGTACAGAACCTCTTAAAGCCCACCGCTGAGCTAGTTCTAAGCTGCCTCAATTGCGCACACAAGTACTCTTCTCAGTATCGACATGCTACACACCGTTAGATCAGTACCTATATATATATATATATATATATATATATCTATAGAAACCATAAGCACCAAAGTATTATTCATTCGGATTTACTGGCATGGTAAACAAAGACGGATATGTTGATCAATAGCCTAATTTTTATGCAAGAAATATATATACGGGTTTGCTATATATATGTTTTCTGAAAATCTTGCTAGTGAAAAAAATGTTTTTGCTGCACAGTGACTCTTTACACAGCCGCTTTGCTGTTTAATTTCTGTTTTAGTTAGTTAGATCATTTTGAGCTGTGACTCTAGTTTATTTATGGGTAGATCATATTTCATCCTCCATATGTCAAGAGATACAAAATTGGTCTATAATGTCCTAATAATTAATAACTGTTTAATCTGGCACTAATTATCAGGACAATAGAGACAAAGTTATGAATTACCTATTTGTGTTTAGTTTTAGTTTAATAAGTTGTGTTGAGTTTACAAGCACTTGCTTAAAATGGATAAAATCTAAAAACTTCTGCCCTGTGCTAATGATACTGGTTCTTATTAACTTCTGGTTCTGTGTTTTGTTCTGTTATCTGAATAAGAAAAACTAGTGAATGGAATTAAGTTATAAATGGCTTTTAAGTTGAGTGTTTTCCATTTGTTTTCTTGTCCCAGCTGGGAATAGACCCAGAGAGTATTTAGTTTTTGTACCTGATGTGTGAGAGTGTTCCTCCAAGAGAAACTGAAGCTGTGAAGCTTTAGAAGGAACGTCAGTACAATCCTAAACAAAAAAAGAACATCTGCTGCGCTTCAAAGTCGGCTTTATGCCGTAATGATGTGACTTCAGGTTGTTCTGAGGCTCCGTTCAGTCTTTCCAGGAAACACAAAGACGCTGAACGACGGCTTTAACCGAACAAACTGCCTCTCTGATCAGGATGAAAGACTTTTTAGCAGCGTCGACATCAAAGACGAGAGGAGAGACACCACCGCCGCTCGCCGTTGTCAGAGCCTTTCACGAGATTAAACAAAATATAAAATCAGAAAATCAGAGAATACAACAGGTTGATGTGGCTTCGGATGGGATGATGAGTCATCCTGCAGAGCAAAGCACTACAGGTCGGAGGCTAAACTCACTCATGTTCTCTGCTGTGAAGAGACGCTTCTGACAAAATGACAAACATGAATAAATACATCCACCAGAACATAAATAAATGAATAAAAACATGAGAAAATAAACACAACCTGTAGTCCTTCTTCACCTGCCGAAGCTCTGAAACTAAAACCGTGCAGAGAAAGGCATTGTGGGTTATGGGTTTGACCACCTGTAAAACTGTTTGATTGTCTCAGTTCATGTTGGAAAAGATGAGAAGAACCAGAATTTGGTTACAGAAATTTCTGGAATTGATTTATATTCCACTTACAGCCATTACAGCCATGGCCAGGGCTGCAATGGGGCCCTCGAGCAGAAATCAATGACACCAATGGTCCCCCTTTTTGTGGTCATTCAGACAGGCAGTAAAGCAGGACACATGTGAAGGTCATCTCAATTAACATTGAGAAAAGTGGTGTACACTCAAACAAATTTTTAACTAATCAGTTTGTTGACTTAGAATGAAAATTGGGGCCCCCAGTGCCTGGATGCTTTTGATCCACGTTATGAGATTTGTTTTACCTTCAGACTTACTGCTTTATTTATTTTCTTTTGATTTATTATATATTGTACTGAATAATGCGCTCTACTGGACACCCTGTTTAATTTGTTTGTTGTCAGTCTATGTGATGGAGAGCGTTTGCATGAATAAATAACTGTTCTGTCAGTCATCTCATGTTTCTATGCCTACTTCTAACTCCTCCTCATCTCTTCTCCTCTGATAGCCTCAGATGCCTCCTCATCTTCCTCCTCATATAGTCTCGGAGGCTTCGTGGACTTCACTTTCACCCAGGAGCCTCAGGACACGGTGACGGTGCGAGGGGGCGTGCTGCAGCTCGACTGCCAGGCAGAGTCTGATGCAGTGGCGGGGCCTCCCACCATCACTTGGCGTAAGGACGGCGTGCTGCTCAGTGCAGTGGTGGACGAGCGGCGGCGACAGCTGGCTAACGGCTCTCTGCTGGTGCAGAATGTTGTGCACTCACGGCATCACCGGCCTGACGAGGGCGAATACCAGTGCCTCGCCACGCTGGACGGACTGGGCAGCATCGTTAGCCAGAGCGCCAGGGTCACTGTGGCTGGTAAGAGACTGCTCTGTTCTATTCCATTCAACAACACACAAATGACACACAGTGCTTAACTTTAGGCCCTCGTCTTTTCTGAGTTGAAACAGTTTGCCTCCACTTGGCTCTGTAATGCAAAAATATGATTTGTTAATCTCAACTCAAGGTCCACTTACTGGCTTTTTCCCAAAATAGAGGAGAGAAGGAAACAAGAGGAGATTCCCTCATTCACATGTTTCCATAACACCTTGGCCTGTCCTTGACAGTTACCGTGGCGACACACACACAATATTGCTTGGCCTCCTCCATTTATTTTACTGTTCAAATTTATTTAATAGAACCAAAGTAATTCTGCTGTAATGTA
This sequence comes from Micropterus dolomieu, assembly GCF_021292245.1. NCBI lineage: Eukaryota > Metazoa > Chordata > Actinopteri > Centrarchiformes > Centrarchidae > Micropterus > Micropterus dolomieu. The sequence continues at coordinate 27,398,803 of NC_060162.1, read as the reverse complement.
ATTTAGTAAGTGGCGTGGTTTAAGATCAATACAGTTTATGGAAGACATTAATAGACAAAGAGGCACAAAGCTTTGCACTGTGGACAATATACTGTATGACGGCTCTTCACAAGTTTGACCGATTTCTTGCTCTGTAGGGGGAAAAATGTATGAGGAGGGACAGTAAAATCTGAGACTAATCATATGGGATCATTCACATCATCAATTAGCCACAGGTTGCAACAAATTAAGTTTGTGCTCACATAACTTCATTTTCTGACCTGCTGTACTGTCACCAATCAACAGACATATCAAGAACATTAAAACTACCAAAAAACAATTTGCATGTAGTTTGACTATGTTGAAAATGAAGATTCTCTAAAGACTCATATAAATGTTGCTAAAGCACAGAGCAGAGCTGAACTTTCTGCATATATTAGCAGTTGAAAAACATTTCCCATTCTTTGAAGGAGCATGAAGTGATGAACGACAGGTCAACCACACAGTCAGCCTGAGATACTGCTGGATGGTGTCCTTACTACTCCGACATTCCATTATATTCTTTAGCTTCTCATATTTCTGAGCACATTTTAAAAAGGTGTAGTATCTGGAGCTGAATGAATCTATCTGTCATCACCACTTTTCTTTCCAGTTCAAACCGTGCTTTTGTGAGAAACTTTATTGCTGTTCAACTGAAACTGATTGCATCTGGTCTTCCCAGCTGCTTTTTTCCAAGTTTACATTCACAGGTAAATGTAAATTAACGGACCCGTGGTTGTGAGCTTTCTCCTTTGATCCCTGACACCTTTGTTTGAGACAGGCCTCATGTCCAGGCTTTAGGAGCTGTGTCTCTTTGTCTTTAGGCCTGTTCTTTGTCTAAAACACTATAGCCATGTCTGTGAGGCCCAACACTGGCTCAGTGTGTGTCAGATAGTCAACTCTTCAGCTCGCTTTTTGTGTGGTGAATTTTTGGTCTCTGGAGTGACTCTCATGCTCCCTCTTAGTGCGATTACAGAGACAGGAGACCAGCAGGTGCAGCTGTCAGGGAGGTAAGAGAGTGTGAGTGTGTGAGCGAGAGAGAGAGAGAGAGAGACACCTGCATGTGGTTTTAGCGTTTACTTCTGTCACCATGACCTATCCCTTTTCCAATTCAGGAACTTAACAACATTTTACCTGGGGCTTCCCACAACCTGGACTTTTAACCCGGGGCTGTTGTCAGGATCAGCTGAGTCTGAGACAAGTACGAATCCTCTCAAAATCATGATCAATTGAGGGCTGGGTTCAAATTCAAAGCAACAGAATTATATTTATATAAATAAATCATAGGCTGATCCAACTTGCGTGACTTTCATCACGGCAACTCATCATGTGTCTCAGTAATGTGTGTGGTCCCCACATATGTCTGTGCACTCGTGACAATGTCTGGGCATGCTCCTGATGAGATGGTGGATGGTGTCCTGGAAGATCTCCTCCCAGACCTGCATCAGGGCATCAGTGAGCTCCTCGACAGTCTGTGGTGTTATTTGGCGGCGTTGATGTACCGATAAATAACATCCTAGAGGTTTTCAATTGGATTCAGGTCTGGGGAACTGAGGGCCAGTAAATGGCATCAATTCCTTTGTCATCCAGGAACTGCCTGCACGCTCACTCTGGGCATTGTCCTGCACCAGGAGGAACCCAGGGTCCACTGCACCAGCGTGAGTTCTGACAATGACTCTGAGGATTTCATACCGGTACTTAGCAGCAGTCACGGTCAGACCAGCCAATTCTGGTGATCCCACTAGAGGACATTATGGGGCGGCTGTGGCTCAGGAGGTAGAGCGGGTTAGCCGTTAATCGGAAGGTCGGCGGTTCAATCCTTGGCTGGTTGCGTGTCGAAGTGTCCTTGGGCACGATACTGAACCCCGAATTGCCCCTGGCGGCTATTCTGCCAGTGTATGAGTGAGTGTGAATGTTAGTTTCAGTTTGAGCACTTAAGCTCAGTGTATGAATGTGTGTGACTGGTGGATGTAGTGTGAAAAGACTAGAAAGGCGCTATACAAATACGGAGCATTTACATCAGGCCCTCATGCCCACCTCCTGGAGTCTGTTACTGACAGTTTGGTCAGACACTAGCTACCAGGAGTGACAAAGGCACTAGAAACTACAAAACTAGATCAGTCAGGAAGGATAATGAGAGAGCACCTGTCTGTGGCCACCACCTGCACAACCATTCCCTTTTTAGGTTGTCTTGCTTTTGCCTCTCCAGTGCACCTGTTGTCACCAGGTGACACTGATTCACAATAGCCTATGCTTCCTAACTGGACAGATTGATATCCCTGAAGTTTAATTGTCTTGATGTTATACTGTGATGATTAATTCTCTGAGCAGTGTATATTTGAGAAGTAAAGTTATATGAAAGTCTGTGCAGAAAACTAAAAAATACTGGTTGTTTTATGGCAAAGAAAACAATGCAGAACAGTTGCGCTGCAGCATTCAATATGTCAAAACACATTGCTGAAAATGGATTTTCAGTTTCACTTCTAATTGCATACACCACCACATTTGACCTCTGTTCCCCAAGTACTAATAAGGGTTGGTTTGTCCAACATGCGTTCTATATTGTTCTTGTTTAATACTGGTCGCTATAGATGCAATGGTAAGGGGGTATGGGTGGTACTCAGTGATGTCCGTTAACTGGTGACTGAGGAAGAATGAGCAGAGAGAGAGAATAAAGAGGAATACAGACTACAGCAAAGAATGAGAGAAAAAAACAAACAAATTAATTACAGGGGTTTATTTCAATTTCTATCCTCCATTTGTCAAAACCCTTCACACAGTCAGCGAAACAGAAGTGTATGTGGACCAAACTGTGAATCATTTTTCATTGCTTTCACACAAAATGCATTCAATGACAACTTTCTCCAAAATCCATGAACGCTTTTCTCATTACTACTTCAACACCTGCATAGATCAATTTCAACAGTACAGAGTTGTACATTTCAAGAGATTGGACAGGATTCACAGTGACGCTTTTACTGTATGCACCGTAATTTGTTGACAGAGCATGTAATTGTGGTGCAGAAAAAAATAAATAAATGAGACTATTTTACAGCACTGCATTGCACGATAACAAAATAAGAAATGGAAACATGGAAACCCACAGATTCTTATTCACAACAGAATCGATATCCTCATCAATTTACTGTAGGACACATTTACATGTAGACATGTAGACGTAAAATGCTGTAAGATGTAAAATGCTTTGCAGATTATGACATGTTCAACCATTTTGCATGTAGTGACTTACGCAATGAACGTCTATTCAAACTATTTAACAGAGAACCTATATGATACATTATGTTCAACATGACATAATAATGTAGGAAACAGCAGACAATACATAATCATTCGTATAAATGTGTCAATTTGCAATTTCTCAAAAGACAGAAATTGCTATGTGCACAGGTGAATAGATGATATGGAGGTTGAACAAGTAAAATTTCAATTCTGATCTGAGAAATGAACCAAAGTGACTGAAAACAACTGTATTCTATAATGAAATACTGATTTATGTGAAAAAATCAAAGATAAAAGTTAATCAAATTACTTAATGCTTGTCAGTGTTTTGTAGGTCAGTGTGTTTTTTCTATGAAGTGTTTTGGTGGTTTGAGTGACTTTTGGAGGTGAAGAGACTGTGGGAAGAGTTTTGAAAAAGTGGCTTTCTTAGCAACTGAAACAAAACTGTAAAAGCAGAGTCCCAATTAGACATTTTTTGTACTTGATATGTTATTTGATTGCCTAATTTATATTAATTAAAAAATATTCATACTGGTTAAAATAAAGTATTTGATAGTAGCATATTTTTCATTTTTTGCTGAGCAAGAGTTTTGTGGGAAATGAATTAAAGCCCTGTCCCGTAGAGATCACAGAGGTCCCAAATATAAGCAGGGTGAGTTCAGTGATTAAAGCAAATAAAATCCCAGCCAGAGTTTCACCCTGGTATGATTTGGGGCCGCTGTGATCTTCTGAATCATATAGGCCTATATATGTAGTTCCTCCACTTCATATGATGCTTGTGGAATGTGGAAGGTGCTCTGAAAGTCCTTGTTTTCCATGCTACCTAAGTATCTAATGCAATAGTGATGGGTATTGTGTTAGACTTGTGTTAGAGTCTCTTGTGCATGTTGTCTCGCTGTCATGGCTTACTGAGACACTCCAAATAGAACAGAGCCATTGTTAATGCTATTAGTAACACCTGTGCTTCTCCTACACGTCCACAATATTGAGCAACATTTTGCATTTCAGTAATGTCATGCCACTGCTAGCAATGTTAGCTGACATTTCTAGTTGTTGGAGGGATAAAAAAACCAGATTTATGGACTGAATTTATCTGTCTTAATTCATCAATTCCAGTGAAAATAAAACAAGAAGGAGCAACAAAACAAAAGATGGGGTAAAGTGAGCTGTCTAGGGGTAAATAGTGCCACCTTTAAAAACTAATATAAAAATGATCTACATTACTCCAAATGCTTCCAATAATTTTCAAGCCCAGAGTAATCCACAGATTTTATTAAAGTAATTGTGCATTTGATTTGGTCACCTGTGAATGCGTCATATGCCTTTTGGGCATGCCTCAGTGTTGTGGTTGGTCGTTGTGTTGTAAATTGACACTTTAACCAGTGCTAAGCCACATTTTTATGATATATTTTTTAGATCTTGGTCGTTTTTAACGATATATTTTAAGCAGATGAATGATTTTTGTCATCAGACGTCTGGATCTTAAATTATCAGAGAAACAAGCATCAGGTGATTTTTAACATAAAACTGCTTTATTCTGCTGGTTTATTCACCTGGTTCGTTTGTATTAGAGAGGAGGAGACATCTGGGGATAATTCGCACTCTGGTAAAAACCTCCTGAACGTTGAACACTAGTATTCTGACCAGGAGCAGCTAACTCACAATGAATACAATGGTGGTGAAGACACAGTCACACTATTTCTTCTTGTTAGAGACCCCTTGCAACTGTTTCACACAGTGGCCCAGAAGTTTATGACTTTGTTTTTTGGCTTACAGTCACCTAAATGAACATGTAACAGTGTCCGAAACGTATCTGGGTTTTCTTTTGCTCTCATTTCAAACACAAACTGTCACAGCCATGGAGACACAGAAGGAACGGCCTTCAGTCCATCCCCAGTTAGCCATCGACTCTCTGCGGATTCGGACAAATCCCAATTAACTGCAATGAGGAGGAGCGAGGTTCAACCCACAGAAGCAGATAATAATCGTTCCAATGGTGGCGGTTCAGAGCAGGGCATCCCCAAATCCCTCTGCTGCCCTCACCTGTTCGCTCTGATTTGCATGTTATTATCAGTCTTCTTCATCTCAGTCTTTTCCTTTCTTTTTTAATCCCTCCTCTTCTCTTCCCATCCTGATGGTTTGACCCGTTTCTCTTCTTCTCTGACTTTCCTTCATGCTGCTGTTTTACTTTATCTTGGTTTTTTCATTCTGTGTGATCAAAATCTCCTGACTGACTGAAGATCTCTGTAAACTCCCATCTCTGCACTTTGGATTCAGGCTATTCACTCAGGTTTATCATATTCAGCCAATGTGTCCTCAGATGAGTTCTAGTGAAAAATAAATATGATGCCACAGATTCATAAAATAATAAAAAATCTGTCTGTACACAACTTTTGTCTTAGTTATGGATTTGTTTAGTCTCATCTTCAGATTGTAGAAAAACATCATCCAATCAGGTAAGATAATTCCACCTGCACCCAGGTCAGTTTTGCTATAGGGGGAGTGTCAGGATCTAAAAAGTAGACGGTCAATAGTAAACTATGCTCAATAGTTTTGACTATAGTTCTTTTGCTGTTGTTTTTGATAACAATTGACTTCTATTTCATTTCTATTTTTGTTAGCTTTGACCTTCACATGGTTGCCTTTGCTTTCACGTGAGACACTGAAAAACACTACGTAACAGGACGTAGAGCTGAATACAGTACAGCAGTACCGCAGGTTGGACCTAGTTGCTGTTTGAGGGAAGGTGGTGCTGGAGAACATCTTCCTGGTTATGATCTCTGATCTATCTCTCTAAATGTCCTCCCACATCTCAGATCTCTTCTGTGAAATTGAAATAGGTCTGCTGTTGTACCCTTTTAATGTTAGTTTCCACTAGTTAGATAAACAGTGCAGTGATATCTCGCAGTTCTTGGAGTGTAAATCAGACAGGATGGACCATTTATATGGTGCTATGCTACACATGTGTGATTACATTTAAAATATTGATGATATTTCCGGGAACCATCACCTTATCGTGGTGGAGAGGTTTGCGTGCCCCGGTGAACCTGGAGGCTGTGTTGTCTGGAGCCTAGTGCTCCTGGTAGGGTCTTCCAAGGCAAAGTGGTTCCAGGTGATGGGCCAGACTGAGAATGGTTCACAAAGACCCCTGATGACAAAATGAGGAAGAGGAGGAGAGACCCTGCCCCCGTCTGGAGCCAGGCCCAGAGGGAGGTGCACGTCGGCGAGTGCCTGGTGGCTGGGTTTGCTAAGGAGCCCGGCCGCGCATAGCCCAAAGAAGCAACGTGGCACCCCCCTCTCCATCCTTTGGATCCAACATCCATCGTAAGATTTCGCAGGGGTCGGGTGCGCTGCCACATGGGTGGCAGTGAAGGTCAGGGGCCTCGACGGACCAGACCGGGGAAGCAGAGGATGGCTCTGGGGACATGGAACGTCACCTCTCTGTGGGGGAAGGAGCCGGAACTTGTGCGGAAGATGGAGCACTACCAGTTAGATCTGGTGGGGCTGACCTCCACGCACAGTCTCGGTTCTGGAACCGTACTCCTTGATAGGGGATGGACATTATTCTTTTCTGGAGTTGCTCAAGGTGTGAGGGGCCAGGTGGGTGTGGGGATACTCACAAGTCCCCGGCTGAGCACTACGTCTTACGGTGAACGAGAGGGTCACCTCTCTACGCCTTTGGGTAGTGGGGGGAGGAAACTCTGACTGTTGTTTGTGCATATGCACCAAATAGCAATTCAGAGTACTCAGCCTTCTTGGAGACCCTGAATGGAGTTCTGTATGGGGCTCCAGTAGGGGACTCCATAGTTCTGCTGGGAGACTTCAATGTGCATGTGGGCAATGATGTAGATACCTGGAAAGGCGTGATCAGGAGGAACGGCCCCCCTGATCTGAACCTGAGTGGGTGTTTGTTGTTAGACTTCTGTGCTAGTCATGTATTGTCTATAACGAACACCATGTTCGAGCATAAGGATGCTCATAAGTGTACAAGTGTAGCGGGTGAACTGGGAACGTCTGGAGGAGGCCCCTTTCCGTGAGATCTTCAACTCAAACCTCCGGCGGAGCTGTTCTGGCATTCCTGTGGAGGTTGGGGACATTGAACATGAATGGGCAATGTTCAAAGCCTGTTCGGAAGGCTGTGGTCTCAAGGTCTTAGGTGCCTCAAGGGGCGGTAACCCTCGAACACCGTGGTGGACACCGGTGGTCAGGGAGGCCGCCCAACTGAAGAAGGAGGCCTTCCGGCATCTGTTGTCTCAGAGGACTCCGGAGGCGGTTGCAAGGTACCGAAAGGCCTGAAGGGCTGCAGCCTCTGCTGTGGCAGATGCAAAGCAGCGGGTGTGGGAGAAGTTCGGAGAAGACATGGAGAAGGACTTTCGGTCGGCACCAAAGTGTTTCTGGAGAACTGTCCGCCATCTCAGGTGGGGGAAGAGGGGAACCGTCCAAGCTGTGTACAGTAAGGATGGGACCCTGTTGACCTCAACTGGGAAGGTAATTGGGTGGTGGAAGGAACACTTTGAAGAACTCCTAAATCCGACTGACACGCCCTTTCTAGTAGAGGCAGAGCTGGAGGCTGATGAGAGTTTCTCGTCAATTTTTCTGGAGGAAGTCACTGAGGTAGTCAAACAACTCCACAGTGGCAAAGCCCCAGGCATTGATGAGATCCACCCAGAAATGCTAAAAATTTTGGGTGTGGAGGGGCTTGGATGACACGTCTCTTTAACATTTCGTGGAAGTCAGGTACAGTGCCCAAGGAGTGGCAGACTGGGGTGGTGGTTCCCCTGTTCAAAAAGGGGGACCAGAGAGTGTGTGCCAATTACAGGGGTATCACACTTCTCAGCCTCCCCGGTAAAGTCTACTCTAATGTGCTGGAACGGAGGGTTCGGCCAATAGTCGAACCTCAGATCGAAGAGGAACAATGCGGTTTTCGTCCTGGTTGTGGAACAACTGACCAGCTCTTTACTCTCACAAGGATCCTGGAGTGGGCTGGGGAGTATGCCCATCCAGTCTACATGTGCATGATACTGTGGGAGGTGCTGCGGGAGTATAGGGTTAGGGGGGCCCTTCTTAGGGCTATCCAATCCCTGTACATCCAAAGCGAGAGCTGTGTCATAGTACTCGGCAGTAAGTCGGACTCTTTCCAGGTGAGGGTTGGCCTTCGCCAGGGCTGCGCTTTGTCACCAATCCTGTTTGTGATATTCATGGACAGGATATCGAGGCATAGTCGTGGCGAAGAGGGGCTGCGGTTCGGTGGGCTTGGGATCTCGTCACTGCTTTTTGCGGATGATGTGGTCCTGATGGCATCATCGGTCCGTGACCTTCAGCTCTCACTGGATCGGTTCGCAGCAGAGTGAGAAGCGGTTGGGAAGAGGATTAGCACCTCTAAATCTGTGGCCATGGTTCTCAGTAGGAAACCGGTGGAGTGCCAACTCCAGGTAGGGAATGAGTCCTTACCCCAAGTTAGGAGTTCAAGTACCTTGGGGTCTTGTTCATGAGTGAGGGGAGACTGGAGCAGGAGATACAGAGCAGCAGGGGCGGTATTGCACTTACTTTACCGCACCGTTGTGACGAAAAGAGAGCTGAGCCGTAAGGCAAAGCTCTCGATCTACCGGTCAATTTTCATTCCTACCCTCACCTATGGGTTGGAAATGGGTTTCCTCAGGTGGGTGATTGGTGTCTCCCTTAGAGATAGGGTGAGAAGCTCGGCCATCCGCGAGGAGCTCAGAGTAGAGCCACTGCTCCTTTGCGTTGAAAGGAGCCAGTTGAGGTTGTTTGGGCATCTGGTAAGGATGCCTCCTGGACGCCTCCCTAGGGAGGTGTTCCAGGCACGTCCAGCTGGGAGGAGGCCTCAGGGAAGACCCAGGACTAGGTGGAGAGATTATATCTCCACATTGGCCTGGGAACGTCTCGGGATCCCCCAGTCAGAGCTGGTTAATGTGGCTCGGGAAATAGAAATTTGGGGTCCCCTGCTGGAACTGCTGCCCCCGCGACCCGACCCCGGATAAGCGGATGAAGATGGATGGATGGATGATATGATAATAATAAACAGCATTAAATCCGAGTAAATTGAATTACTTGAAGGATTTGATTTTGACACGAGGCCGCCTTGTTGGCTTGCCTTTCAGACACATCTATTTTCAATTTTCTGTACTATTAAGTCCCATATATCTGACCACAAAAATACAAAATACATAGTTGTAATTACTACTTGGAGGTTGATTTTAAATGTGATATTTAGTATTCACAAATTGTAGTAACATCCATAAGAAATCAAAACTGAGCTTTAAAGCCAGCCATTATGAAAGGGGTTACACTGATGGGCTTCATGGGAAATTGTCACATTCTGGGAAGTTGCTGCACAAAGTGTCTTCATGTATTTATACTGCATGAGTACCTCGTGTATTTATCCCATGGGGACAAAAAACCAGTCACACACCAATATTATGAGGACTCACAACACTTGTGGGGACCAATGGCAAGTCCACACAAACACAAGACTTTTCTGGGGTTAAGATGAAAAGCGCTTGTTTAGGACGTATGGATTAGATGTTCAGCAGTTACACTGAAGTGTTAGGTTAAGCCTCCAGGAATGAAATCTACATCAATACAGTGTCCTCACAAGTGACAAAGACAAGACTGTGTGTGTGCAGCTGTAGGCAGCATTGTGATCCACATAGGAACAGACAGCAGCCGAACTTATATAAGACACACAATACAAATTCACATGAGCGTTCCTGTCGCCTCCAATCTGTGTGATGTCACAGCGGCTCAAGTCCTGGCTGCTGTGAAGACGAATAAACTTGCATCCAGTGGCGGCTCGTCCCCCGATTCAAGAGTCAAACTGAAGCCTTTCTAATGTTACAGAACAGAAAGAGAAAGTTAGTGTTTGTGTCAGAGTTAAAGTTTCCCGGCGGAGAGTCAAACCAGCATGAAAACAACATAACACAAACTGCGAGGAAAATGAGACTCCAAAATGCATTTATTTTTCTCTCTCTTCCCTAGCTGAAAAGTCTTCACGAAGATTCATATGCTGAAAGATATTTGGGACTCTTGTGATTTAGAAACTTGTTCATAACCACACTAAATTTTAAAACATGAGCAGCAAAACATTGCTAGTGTGTCAAAACTGCAAAGCAAAATGCAATGTTTTTTCTCCAAATATAATTTTTAAAAGACACAGAATTTGCTTATAAAACATCCCTTTTCTAGAAATTTAAGGAACTAAAACTGCATATAAGAAAATAAATTACTTTTATCGATCCAGGGTTTGACTCAAAGTGTGCCATGGCTTAGGGGTTGAGACGCCATCCATAAACCGGAATGTCCCTGGTTTGAATCCAGTTGGATCTTTCTTGCTTCTCCCTTTTTCCTCGTTTTTGTAATCTTTATTCTTGTGCTACCAAACAAAGCCAAGAAATGCCACAAAAAAAAGGCCCAATTGCCTGCCAAGATCAAGGGCAGAATCAATGCTGGTCTCTCATTTTTAGAGTTTAGTTGCTGTCTCACTGTTTATCTTGAACTAAATTAAAACCTTTACAGTTCGCTCTTATCTGGCAATAGTACATTTCAAGTTGCCTACTTTGTTTATTAATTTGGTATCTGGACGGGCTCCTGAGCCACACTAATGTCCTCTTGGAATGTGTCATTAAGTGTAATTTATACTTCTGTGTCGAATCAACACCGTAGGTGATGGCATAGGCTACAGGGCTACGCCGTTGCCTGACGTGCACCTCCTCAAAAATGTAACTACACGTCGAGTCGATGCAGACCGTAAGCACTGTGATTGGTCGGCTGGGTAGCCTCGCAATGCCTCCGAGCGGAAAGGAAGTGCCCGTGCTTTGAAGTGACTTTTACTAGCTGCCAAAACGGCGGCTGTAGCACAGTGGATCGATATATTTGACCGTCACAACCTGAGCGAAATGACTGGTTTCACTATCAGAATGTGATCCACTCTGTCGATAACATTTAAAAAGACTATACCAGCCACATGTATATAAAATTTTACTCCCATTCATGTTAGCAGAGGGCTAAACCGGAAGTTAGCCTGCTCGGCTGGCAAAAGTCGACACAGTGGACACTAGCGCTACTGCCGACTAGGGTTTGGGGGTGTAATTGCAGAATGACGGAGACACCTACGCACAAGTATAAATGCCTGGCTAAGCATGTAGACCCTACGCAAGCTTCAGTGTTATTACAGTTGGAGCACGTCTCATGAACTGGATGTCGTCTGCTGTGACCTGTCTGACTTGTGTCTCTTTTTATTTTCTGACTGTGCATGGGCAACCAAAGTAGTTTCCCCTCTGGGATTTGTAAAGTTATCTTATCTAGTCATAATCTAACGTACGTGCTGGAAATATTTCTCGCCACCTGCCAGGACTAGTGACTTCTCAGAGTCTTGTTGTCAACATGAGGTTGAAAGGCAAACAGAGAAGCCTCACAAAAGTATTAGGCGGAAAGATTAACTGTGCTTTGTAATGAAAGCAATTTTCACAGTATTATATTATGTTCACTTTGATGGATCAGTGACCCCCGTAGAAAAAGACTAATGGGCCCATGTGAACCCCTCCCAGAGAGTGAGCGTCAGATGATAAAATAACCAGGCTTTTCAGTGTGAGAGAGGAGTGAGCTGGCTGTCAGCAGGGTCATGTGTTTACGTGGCTACAGGCTGTTTGTGGTTGAAGTGAATCTGACCAGACAGGAAACAACGTGTGTCCTAAACACAGCCGACTGGACACTGCCTGTCCACGCCATCCCTGTCTTTCTGTCCTTCTTGCTTTCTGTCTGACTTTCATCCGTCCTCCCGCTGTTCAGAGTCTCTTTCTCACACAAATACACCTGCTGTGCCTCACTTCTCTTCTTGTTGACCCGAAAAGCCTTTACTGTCAGCTCACGTCTTCTTCTTCCCCCCTGCTGCTGCTGTGTGTCTTTTGTCTCTGACGCAGGAGCACCATTAGTACTGACAGCAGTACTAACAGCACTACTGACAGCAGTAGTTTTAGTAGATTTAGGTGTACAAGTATTTCCATTAGCAATGATTAAAGTACTGTAGTTAAGACAGAAGTAGTGGTATTAGTGATCAAAGTAATGATATCTGTAATAGTATTAATGCTTTTAATATTATAGACCATATAGTATCAGCAGTAATATTAGCCCCCCTAAGGTTCAGCTATTCACTTCCCGTCAGTACAGTACACAACATTACACTTTAGCACAGTTCTCAATTCTACCGGTATTATTGACTATTCAGGACAGTTTGAAACAGTGCAGTTCAGTAGAGTCCGGTTCAATACAGTATCATTTTTGACAGTTCCACATAGTTTATATAAATACATTTTTGTACCGCTCAGCTGCGTTCTTTACAGCTCAGCCTTCATCTGAACTGGACCGAGTTCAGCTTAGTTGTGTTCAGTTGAACTTCATGATTCCCCTGCGTTGCTGTTGTTGTGGATCACTGCTTTCAGTTTGCTTTTCCCTGTTACAACCAACGGTCAAAATGAAAAATGACTGCATGCGGTGAAAACAGGACGCTTTAGGCAAGAGTCAAAGAAACAGTCAATAAAATATGTAGATTTACGCTGAGTGAATTCTATCAATACATTCTTCTCTTTATAAACCCGTCCCTCTCTCGCCTCCCTCCAGGTCCTCTGAAGGTGGTTGTCCCCACCGAGTCTGTCTCCTCATACCTCGGCGACACCGCCCTGCTGCGTTGTGAGGTCTCGGGTGACCCGACGCCCGTCATTCGCTGGCAGAAGAACCGAGAAGACCTACCACTGACCTTTGACCTCGACTCCCGTTTGGCGGTGCTGCCTTCCGGCTCTCTGCAGGTCAGCCGCGTCCAGCCGCCAGACTCGGCCACGTACCGCTGTCTGGCCGACAACCCCAGCAGCACCAGGACTGGGACGGATGCCGAGCTCCGAGTGCTCCCAGGTAACAGATCGAACACACAGCTGCTTGGTTTATTGATCCATACAACATATGTGAGGTCTTCATGCTCAGTTAGTGCCTTAAGGAGCTACTGAGTCTAAAATAGTTTAATTTTATGGTTTCAGTGGAGACTTTTGACGTCCCACAATAGTGTGGATGGAGTCTTTTGTGTCTGGATAGACCTAACTTGGAATATCCGGCATGAAATATTATAACATATCACTCTCTGGACATTTATAACATAATTGAAACGTTATTTGTGTTATCAACCTACAAACCCAGACTGATTTGGATTCCCAGTCTTGTTACAGTGAAGTACTGCACCAGCAGTATTACTTAATGGTGAGTTCTACTTCTCTGCAGTTATCATTTTGTCAGGCCGTAATTTTTTTTATTCCCTCCCAGTGCTGGATGTCTCCTTTAAAAATGAAATGTGATGTAATGAATATATAGAATGTAAGATGTGATTTTAATAATGTGTCCGTGGGCTGAGAGGAAGCAGCTTCTCATCAGTCTGCAGGGAGTCCGTCAGCCGCTGATGTTCCATACACTCCACACCGTCCAATTATACGAGTCCATACACCGTCCACTTCATCACTCTGACTACAGCTCGGGTTAGCTCTCTCCCTGGTTAAACGCCACTTTGACAAAGGCTCACGAAGTGCTCGATCCCAGCGGGGACTCCCTGGAGCCGAAGCGTCAACCTTCAGCAGGATAATCACGCGTGCTTTGTATTTCCACTTTTCATCATTGCCCTCCCACCCATACAGCTAAAAAATACTTTACTACAGCTTTTCACAAGTTAATCCTTGTCTGGTCAAGTGGGGTCCCGGAGGCAAGGTTTAGGAGGGAAAGCTCCAAGGGCATTCTTTAGCCTCAAAATGCATTTCTCTGCATTAAGTATTAAGAGCAGGACAGCCACTGTGCCCAGCCTCAGGGACCAACTCCAGCTGTAAGCCAGTACCTTGGTCAAGGGCACTGACAGGAGAATTATCCCAGCATACAGTACATGGTGGGGGAAAACTGGAACACCCGGAGGAAACCCACGTAAACACAGGGGGGACATGCAGGCCCTGTCCCGACTGGGAATCGAACCAAGGACCTTCTTGCTGTGAGGCGACTAAGCCTGCCTGCAGTATGGGAGTAAATCAATAAAACTAAATAATTAAAGGTTAAACATAAAATAAGTATTGTTAAAATTGACATAAATAACGATATTTCACATTAAATACAAAATATGTAGCTATATAGTAAATAAAATAATTATAAATGGATACATATATAATTGAGAAATAAATTAAAAAGAAAAATACATTTGAATAAAAATTAAAATTAATAAATCAATAAAACCATATAGTAAAAAATATCCAAATGAATGCATAAATAAATACATTTAAAATGAAGGCTAAATAACATTAAATACTAGCTAAATAATAAACAACCTAAATAAAAAAGTACGTACGTAGTATAAAGGTGTATAAAAAAAGCTTTCTTTTCTAAACCTACAAAAACTCTTCGGCGTTAACATCCACATTCATCCCTTTAAGAAAGATGATTTTACTAAACACTGTAGTAGATCTTCTGGTTTCCATTTGCGGATCAGACTGATGAAGCTGTAATGGTTTTCACGCTGTAATGCTGTTAACATGACGCTGTTAAAGGGAGAGCACATTCTCTCACCATACTGCCATGAGGTTTCCAGTTTAATCCTTTTCTTTTTTTCTCTTTGATCTGCATGAAGTTTTAATGGAACAGATGGATTAAGCTTTAATGATTTGGACTCCATAAAGATTTTATTAACTTTGACTTCATAAAGTTTTTATCAGATGAAGCCATCAGAACGGCTCAGAGGTCAAAGGTCAGAGATTATCAGATGGCACAATGTGATTTCCATGTGTCATTTCTAGATACTGCATCTCTGTCTGTTTGACCTTTGACTCCTGTCCTACTTTCTGCTTTGTCCAGTAGTAAGAGTTTATATTTATTTTTATTTAACCAGATGATCTCATTGAGATTTAAAACCTCTTTTCCAAGAGAGACCTGGCCAAAACAGCTGTAGAGAGTAGTAGAGTCAGTCTGGATGAAGCAATCAGATTAATGATAGAAATGTGAGTATTGTTTCAAGATAAACCTGAACAGATGTGAAACTTTAAAATGATGTTGCTTTCTCCTCTAACAGCCAGCTGAAGCTAAAGATTAAACTTTGTAGAAACTTTAACATTAACAGTTTAAATCAGTTCACTGTCAGATCATCTGACTGGCTTCTCTTTCCATAGCGAAGGCTGCGCAGAGGTTCATGGGTATTGTAGTATTAGAGCAATCCACCATATTGACCTGATGATTTCTATGATTTCTTAGAATAAAATTGGAAATATTCAAACTGATGGCGATAACAGAGATTATAGTAACTATAGTTTGTATTTTTAGGGAGCATTGGGTAGAACCTAGAGAACTGGAATGGGAATTTATGCGGATGAAAAATCAACCAGCCGCTCAGTTGTGTGGCTGGAAGAAGCTGATGATGTTTCTGCACCGTGTTTTTTTCAATTTTGAATTGAGAACTCAAACAAGGTAACAAGTTCAGACCCCAACCATATCAGAATAATAACCTAATGACAATAATGACATAATGACCTTCCTGGTCCTAAGAGCCTATTTCACTGTGCAGTGAACTGAAGGAAGGTTTGTAACTGGATGAATTGTGCAATAATAATCAGACAGTTCACCTTCATGTCAACATTTCAGAGGCTTTCCATACAGATGTTGTGTGTCTTTGTCTACTTGGGTATGTGTGTGTTCCTCCTCATTGTAATGCCAGCGGTGTGTCATCCAATTTGCTGACAGCCTCCTTTGGTGGCGTGTCCGTGGAAACATTAAAAGAGTCACACTGTCGTTCAGTGATTATCTCTGTGATCCCTCAGTCTTTACTCTTCTCTGTGACTAACCAAACAAAATCTGCTGTGTGGGCGTTTCTCCTGCTTCTTCTTCTTTTGTCTCCTCATGTGCGCTGCTGCAGTTTCTGCTGATGTCCTTATTTTCTGTTTCTGTCTCTGTTGTTTTTTCTTCCTGAAGCCTGAGGTCATGCACTATATATATATTATAAAAGCATTTAATATCATATATATACAGTGAAACTTAAAAGATTTAAACATCAAGTGTGACTTGTACATGGTGAAACAACTTGTTCTTTTTTTAATCATACGTTAATGCTTTTATTTTCTTCAATTACTTCCTGAAATGTAAGTTTGATTCATGTCAGCCTGAAGAAATGAGATTAAATGACTAAATGCTCATTTAAAGTGGAGGATTAATAGAGGATTACCAGAATACTTCACATCAATGGTGTGTGTGTATGTGTGTGTGTGTGTGTGTGTGCATGTCAGTGCCGTGGGGCGTGTTGATGTAACTTCCTGTCTCCTGAAGGAAATCTTCTCGTCGTTCTTTGAGAACCTTCCAGCCCTCGGGCCAACCTGAGGGCAAAACACAACCTGACCGCTGCAGGAGTGTGTGTGTGTGTGTGTGTGTGTGTGTGTTTCCTCAGGCCTCACTCTTTTTTAGATGAGCTCTGATATGTCAACTAAAAAAAATAAGATAACACTGAGATAGTTTTGGGATTCATCCATGTCAGTGTGACATCAGCTGGTTTGTCTGTCAGAGGAGTGCTGCCACATCTGGCTTGCAAATCAGATTCAGATTTCTTGGCTATGTATTTGTGTATTTTTAAAAATCTTGTGATGCTTTGGTACCAGGTTCCTCCTTGTGTTTCACAGACTGGGACGTTGTTGTTATTTACTCCACTGCTCACATTCTGAATGTTTGATTTGTGTATCAGGTTTTTTTATATTTTTAAATACCTTCAATTTAATTAAATGAAATTAATGCCATTTACATCAGCCGCAACTGTACGCTGTGTTCAGTGCTGCTTTGTGTTGATGAAAAGACTGAGCAGTACCATAAGTCACTGCCCTTGACTTTTAACCATCTTACTGTATACCTTTCAGCATTACAGCTTTACAGAGCTGCTATATATATATATATATATATGTGTGTGTGTGTGTGTGTGTGTGTATATGTGTGTATATATGTATATATAATCCACAATAATATATGGACCATTCAGGTACAGCTTTTCACTCCCATATCCCTCTGTCTTTGTCTGTCTTTCCCAGAGCCTGGGGTGAGCAGGAACCTCCAGTTCCTCCAGCGTCCATCCAGAGTAACGGCTCTGCTGGGAACCGATGCCGTGCTGGAATGTTCTGCCTCCGGATACCCAACTCCGAGCATCCAATGGAGGAGAGGAGAGGAACTGATCCAGAGCTGGTCTGTCTAACCGTCTTTCAGTTTGAATGTGTCTCTATTACACATTAGCCTAAGATAATCCATATGTAACAACCAGCATCTCTGAAGAGTTTTTCCCATTGGAGCCCTACAGGTACCCGAGTATGACCGGGTCATTAGTAAAAGCATAGTGATAGCATATTATAGTTTTATTATTGTCCACACATCACATGATCTCTGAGCCAGAGAGCCATTATTGTCCAGAAACACATAAAACACATCAGTGAGCCTCACTGTTGCACAATGGCATGTTCCTTAATCACCGTGAACACACACACTGTAGTTCATTTTGACATGTATTAATCGACAGCTGAACATAGTCTCTATTTAATGCACTATTTCTTCCCCTTTGAGTAATGTTTGCTACAAAATATAGCGTCCAGCTGTTGTGGGAAATTACTGATCCTTTTATAAAGATGAATCTACAGTATGTACTTCATGTGTGAGCTGTTTTTATGATTTACATCTTCACTAGGAACCAATAGGTGTATACACACTCAGAAAGTCTAAAAGTACTGAGGGACAGATTGATACATTGTTATTTTTTGTTCTTTTCCGAGGATTTTTGAGAAAAATAGGAAATTAACCGGAATTATCCTTTAAGTAGCAAAGCTAACTTTCAAAAAATGTATTTCAATATTTTATTATTCGTTATCAACTGATAAAACAAACATGCAAACAAAATGACCTCACTATTCCTTCCTCTGTAGGAATAAGAAGTACTCTCTGTTGGCGGGCAGTAATCTGATCATCAGGAGTGTCACTGACGACGACTCTGGCAGTTACAGCTGTACAGCCACCAACAAGAACCACAACATCACCGCACACGCAGGGCTGAGTGTACTGGGTGAGCCAACACACAAGTTTGACAGTAGAGAGGGGACAGGAAACGGGGGAGAGAGAGGGGAAGTCGTACAGCAAAGGTCCCTCATTAAACTTGAATCACGTTATATAGTTGGCTTTTTAAAACACCAGGCAAAGGTGGAGCCTTCCACCTAAATCTAATTATATCATGAACACTAAAACACTCTTGTACCATAAAAAGGACTGGAGTAAATGTCCTTACTGTCCAAACTCACTTAAGTCCTCACAGAGTATAAGTATAAGAACTCACACACATGCTTTCAGCTCTCTGTTGTGTAAAAAAAAAAACGAAGCCATATCCCTTCTCAAAGCTCCCAAGGGAAAGAATAAAGAAATCCTGAGTGTAAACGGTTAACGGCCTGACATCCCCAAAGCAATAAAAAATAAATACAATAGAATAAAAAATCATCCATTCCTCCACTGACAGAAACCCTCCTGTCTGCAGACTCTCTCAGGGACAGAGAATCACATCCAGAATCAAATGCAGTCATGAAATATAAAATCTGAGCCATCTGTTTGCTTCAGGAAGATTTCATAAATAAAATATATTTGTATTTATTGTCTGACTGCTCCTCTGCTGCTGCTGGATTCACACTGAAACTGCTCATGTATTCAGGTGTAGTCAGACACTGAAAAACAGCTGATTGTTGGTTTGGTAAGTGGGGGCATATTTCGATTTCTAGTAGCTTATTTCTTATTTCACCATTTTAATTCTACTTCATTCTCCACCTTATTTTAGTCAAATCACATCTTGACTCTGCTCCCTATCCTTCCCTCTTTTTCCCCCACGCACACACCCACATCTCTTGCCTCTTACTGCAAACACAGCGGCTTGCCCCGCCTCTTCATGTCTCTCTCTCCCTGAATGTGTCTGCTCCGCTGACTCTCTCCATCAGCAGTGTGTTTCATACAGCCGCCGAAAAGACACAACTCGTCTTTTGGATCTTTCCACCCACGATTCCATTTTTACTGCAGCAGGTGCACCACATGTGGAGGAGGCTTGTTAATGACATAGAAGACAGTCGAAGGTTCTGCATTTTTCTTTAACTGATGCGCAATATTGAGGTGCTTTATAGTCCAAGGGCCCAGGCCAAAATGATCTCCTGCAGGTACCACCCAAGGTGGCAAATTCTAGTTAGACAAAAATATTTTCCCTTAATATGAAGGCTAATATAAAACATCAAATGTAATATCATGTCAAATGATGGCAGATCTGGATAGCCCTGACTGAAAAAATCAACATAGTGTGTCTTAGAATAGACTCAAAGGATGATAAAGGCAAAAACAATGATTGGCCCCCAAAAAACAGTAAAACTACTCATTTGATATGGTTATCATGTTTTAAAGTACCTATATGGACTCTACAAACAAACAGAGAGATTTTCCGACTGATGATTTGTTCCACCCTTAAAAGAAATTTATTTGGAACATAAATGGCATTTCACTTGCTCCTTATCTTTGGCTTTAGAAAAATGTAGCCAAGCCTTTGACCACTTTGCACGTTCAGCCACCCGAGCAAACCACCAACTGACCACATGAGAAATGAAGCAGACGAGGTTGTGAGGACGGCTGATATGACTTGCTATAAATAAACAAATAATAAAGTGTGCATATTAGCTGCCAGATTGTTTTTAAATGAATTACAAGATTAGAATTGTATAGTTTAAAAACAACTAAATGTTGTTTCTAGAGCAGCAGCATTAAAGTTTACAAAGTCACAATATAAACTTAATGACATTGTTATGACATCACATTACTGAGTGACCTTTAGAAAGAATGAAGAACCCAGACATCAGTCGTTATCAGTCCCTCCTCCCTCGCTGCTGTTATTCGCTGCCTGCAGGTAACCTTACCTGGTAGAGATGAGCAGGTGGTTTCTCTCAGCCAGCAGCTGAGTTTTCAACAATGTGACAAATTTTAAGCTACGTGGCAACCCAACGTAACAGCTAAGACTACAGACAGCTTTCAATTTAGCTTGTTTGTAACATTTGGCTAACATTAGCAGCACTATGCTAGTATAAAACATGGATGGTAGACCGGGCAGATTAAATTAACGCTTTCTAAATATTTATGCTTGTTGAACAGATGTACTGATAAAGTATTGTCTTTTTACTCACAAAAGTTTTATTGCATGTACTGACAGTATTGTGCGTAGCTGTCGTCAGCTCGAGCAGTTTAGTTACCTTCACTTCACTGTCTTCACTGTGGCCTCTCCCTCTGCTGGCCGCTGTGTGTATGTGTGTATACAGGAGCCAACACAGAGAGCAGAGGCTGCAGCCTCATAAACACTGCGGTCTTCAGCCCTGGGCCTGTTAAATACAGTTTCAGGGCCCATCACTACAGAACATTAGTTTTCTTATTCATTCACTCAGATTTGATATAAATGATATGACTTTACTCTCGAGACATAACGTTACATTATGGGACCCGCTAGACTCGATAGCAGTATCAATAAAAATACAGATCCTGGACTTGATCTTGATCAAAGTCTTTCCAGTCCACTACAAGTGGAGATCAAAAGAAAGCCAAAATGGTGAACTCGAGGCAATACAGTGACACTTAGTATGTGGGGGAAAAGCTATCCAAAAGTGCCATGGTCCCTAGCAAGCTTGAAAACGAAAATGAAATTTGTCACTCCAAAGCAAGAAGAGTATTTTGTTTGTTTGCGGGATCACACTGAAAAACAGGCAGCTTTGAAGAAAAATGCCGCAAAGGTGTCTGAGAGAGTGTTTGAAGCTAGCTTCCAAGAAGCTAAACTCAGGACCTAATCAAAAAAGCCACACACTGTGGCTGACACATTAATATTACCGTAAAAGCCATTTTGAACAAGATGCTTAACCCAGATGACGTTAAACAAATGACCAAAGTTCCTCTCTTGGATGACTCGATTGCCAGACTCATTGGTGACGTGTGCAGACATCAAATGTAGCAGCAGCAGCTATTGTTCAGATTCACCAAGGGCTTTGTGAGTGAGTGAGAGAAACCCAGATGTTGTGGTCCAGGGCTGTGCAGAGAGCTTTGGAAGGGCAGGTGCTCAAAGTATAAAAGGGGCACATGGAACAAGGATTTAAAATGGGGCTGTTCTCCAAATATCGATACAGAAATATATTGTGGTGCATCCCTTGCTGATACGTGTATACAGATGCTTCTGTATCGATACATCAGCAAATGCTGTGACGTAGTCTTGAAAAAGAAACACGGGGTATACCCAGCTCTAGTGTTAAAACACTGTGGGCTGACAACTTACAGGGAACAGTTGCTGCTGAGGGGTTGAAAATTCACTCGAGTTGGAAATTTTCAACTCACGCGAAGGCCTTCGCGTTCGCGTCACCGGGACCGCCCCCTTTGCGCCGCCCAACAGGAAATTGCAGCTCTACGGATCTTTGCATTGACTTTGTATGTAAACTCACCGCCCCGAACGCTCGCTTCGCTTTTGGTCTGAAAGCACAGTAAGAGGGAGACGCTCACAGAGACTGCTGCGCACCGAGAGCTGCAGGGAGAGGAAACAATATACCAGATTCAAAAAAGTGTGGGTAATAATCTGAGAAGGATACAGAACTGGGAGAAAGGACGAGGTTGGCCAAGGCTCTTACAGTGAGACAAATCTATAGTCAATGTGTGTGTTCATTCTGTTGGCCCATAATAACCATGACAGAGCACCATTTACCTTTCACATTAACATTTCATACCTTTGTCTGAAATCTATATAGAGCCATTTCTTCTTCACTCTTTACTTTGATGTCAGAAATATTATTTATTTTACATTGATGCTGACATTATTACATGTATTTACAGTTATTTAGTTTTAGGTAGTAGGTTTGCTGTTGTAAACAGTTCAAATGTAGGCTAAATCTATTCCAACACTGTTCTGAATTAAATGATTAAATTAATTGTTTTAAGGTACACTACGTTTTTATTAAGTTACTGTAATAATCCTAGTTTAAGTGAAAGGTTTTGAGTCAATTTACATAAAAATACCAGACCTTGCGACGCCCGTGAAACTTTTCTCAAACAGCAAGAACGAAGTGAACTGAGCACCTCTGTTTATCTGTGTGTAGAAGTAAAGTTAGCTGTCGGCACAGTGTTAGCCGGCAGCTAACGTCACTTCTACAGGCGACACACAGAAATATACACAACAACTGTGCTGCTGTCTTTGCGTCTTCCTTGTAAAATACCTCCAACAACCCACAACAAGCACATTGTGGCAAACGCCACTTACGGCGGAATCAAAGGTGTCCTGCAGGCAGAGCTGCTGAATCACTAACGGTGTCTGAACGGGAGGGCTCGTCACAGATGAGGTCATCAGGTGAAAGGTCATCATGTGGGTCATTTTATTTACTGCAAAATTATTATTCATTCATTTTACTAATAGTTTGACTGGGCAGGCCTTCACAAAATGGCCTTTACAAATTAAAAAATGTATTAATTAATTAAATTTGTCATTGACAAAAGGGCACTTTGGGCATCAAAGAGCAAAAGGGCAGGTGCCCAAGCACCCATGGCCCCCCTTTATCTGCACGTGCATGTTGTGGTCACCAGCAGACCTAGCTGATGTGTTGTGATGGTGTTGTGCATTTGTCAAAATATGGCATCTGAAAAACAGTTTATTCATTACTTTATGTGAGGAGATGGGAGCAGAGTCCTCACTGCTCCATACGGAGGTCTGATGGTTGTCTCGCAGAAAAGTGGTGCACTTGTGTGAATTGCAGAAGGAACTGAAAACCTTTTTAACTGATGAGAAATGCGATGACGCAAAGCTGCTTGCAAGTGATGAATGGCATGTAAGGCCGTGGCAGATATTTTTCAGGATCCAAATTAACTGAACACACGAATTCGAGGCAGAAACAGAAATCTGCTCACATGCACGGACAAAATATAGAATATACATTCCACTCAAAGGACTCTCTCTGGCCACATTTGACCTGTTACCGCTCACCCTGCATTGTAAGCTATTAGGTTTACATTTCGAAACTCTTGAGGAGACGTTATCCTTTTATATTCCCTCAGCCTCCACCGACTCATTTGACTGGTTTAGGGACCGATGTAGCTCAGCAATAGCTTTTGGAAAGGACTTCTAAATGAACTAAGACAAGACAGTGGTTTAAAACTGAGCGATGCCGATCTAACTTTGGAAAGTGTTTGGTTGACTGCTGCCAAGGAGCATCCAGTTATGCCAAACAGCTATTTCAACATTGCTCCCATTTTCCACAACATATCTATGCAAGATCAGCTTTTCAAGCCTTGCTGCTAAAAAAAATAAAAACAGAGTGTGACTGAGAGGAAGAGTGTGGCTTTTGTTCATTTCTGCCAGGAATTGCTGCCATCCTTAATAATATTACATACTGTGATTAGCTGCTGTGATTCATTTTGTAACATTTATGATGGCATTCTGCTATGTCACAGAGTCAGAACACTCTGTGGGGAAGCTCACTTCACAAGACGTCTGTCAACATCGCCTTGTCACTAACCCCTGAGACGCTGTGAGGTGATTTTGTCGTACTTGCCAATGTCAGAATTGGGTCACTGGTCATTTTACCTACTGGCCCAAAAATACTTTCCCCCCATACACAACCATTGAAGAAACCTTAATTTGTGTCATAGTCAGTTCAGTTTACAAACAGCCGTACACTAAAACAACAAGGCTTCAGATACCAGTGAGATGTGAAATATCATCTAGGAAGGAAATCCAGTTTGAATAATAGAGTCACAGCAGACACTTTGAAATATGTGCCTTTACTTCATCTGGTTTGAAGCGAATAAACCAGCCTACGCCAAGCGTAGATATGCCAGTAGTTGACGTTACACATGGGTTCCAAACCAGAAAAGAAACCAGCCACATGAACCTGATGACCATGGATCTGAGAAAAATAGAGAGAGGTCCTCAGCAATGTGTTTCAAGTGGGCAAGTTGCTACCAGCCATCTGGTGTTATGCCGAGTTTTGCATGCCTGGTGAGAATTGCATGCACCTCCAAATAATGCTTTTAAACGCTATAAAATCAATGGTGATAAGTGATTCGAATGATTCGTTTATATATTTTATGAACGTTTAGAGTCTTAATATTTTATTAAACTCAGTAGAAGCAGCATTCATTGAGATTCTGAAAATGATCTGAAAAGGACCTTTAAGAGGTGAATGCATAATTTGGCAGAACAGATGATGAAGGCTACCTGCCCAGATTTGCATCCACCTCTTTTCTCTGCACAAACGAGCGTTACCAGCCGCGAGGTGCAGGAAATTGCAAGACGCTGACAACAGAAACAGCTGATCAGTCCTGAGTTACAAGTTTGCTACGTCAGAACTTATTCGGAAAAAGTGTTTCCTTCTCCCCTTTAACACATTTACTGTTTTTCGACAAAGGCAAAAAGCACCTCAAGCGAGCGTAAAACTCTACCTTTTCTAATGCGACACTTCAAAATGCGCATAAAACACGTTGATGGAAACACAGCTAGTGAGTAACTTCCTCTGAAATGAATCCAGTTCTCTAAGTAACACATCCTTGGTTGTTGTTCATTTTAACACAAAGCTAACAATGAGAGTGACCAAATGATGGACGGAAAAGGATTTGTTGAGAGAAATGTCTGTTTGGTTCTGTTAAACAGATGAATATACTTGATTCTATAGTCATTATTTTACATATTCCTGAGGTTATGGAAACTGTAAAATCATTTGAAGAACATGACGAGTTATTATTTTGAGCACATAAGGTAAAAATATCTTCTTTTGGGACTTTGTGGGCTCCGTAGATTTCACTCCCAAACTAACATACAGGACTTTGAATACAGGGCTAATCAGAAAGAAACTACATTTTTTTTTTTTTTTTTACCTTTAATGAAACAAACAACAGTATTTTTTCTGCAAGCAGAGAGTTTAAATCAAACAGAAGCAGCTGTTGTTTGTTCGACTCTCAGGAGAAAATCTGCAAATTAACCTTCCGGTGTTTTCATTCTCCTTCCAGCTGGGCCTCTCTGCTCGTCTCCGTCCTTTCATGTCTTTGTCTCAGCATCCCCTCTGAGTCTGTCTCTGTGTTCACATCACATTCATATTCTGTTTACACTCTGCTCTCAACAGTTGCTGCCTGCAAAAATCACATGTTGTTTACAATAAACAGGAGGAGTCTGTGTCTTCAGCACCCCATGTCTGGGATCTGATCATAAAGCTGAATTCCTACATGTTAACTTAGTGCCATGGAAACATGTTACTGCTCAGGTCATCATAAGATTTTGTAGGTTGCGAAACACGAGATGCACCGCACATCCATTTTCTTTAGAATTTGGAAATCACCTGCCTTAGTCTATCTGTGCTTTTGATGTGTGCTACCTCCCAACTCATCCAATAGGACAATGGTGGAAAAAAGCAAATGACGTCGGGTGCTTTTCTGCTCTGAGTTGAATTTTTGGATGGAAACACTTTGGCCGAATAAGTTCTGATGTAGTGAACTTGATCACGTCTGATCAGCTGTTTCTGGATATTCCCATTACGCACAGAGACATGGCTGGTAACTACTTGCCTGCTTGAAACGCATTCCTGAAGCTCTCTCCATTTTTCTAAGATCCTCAAGTGAGGCTGGTTTTGCTTCTGGTTTGGAACCCATACGTCTAGTTTATTACAGCCATGTGTAACATCAACTACGCTCACTTTAGCTGGTTTATTCGCTACAGCCCAGCTGATGGAAACACCTAATTAGCAGTATCGCTTTTTTTCTTTTTTGCAACATTTCAAAAGTTCACTTATAATTTGCATGACAACTGGATGGAAACATTGCTATTAACAACTTTATGTCCACTGACTGATTGGAGAGTATCTAATGTTCGGTAGGGAGATGGGAGGCAGCAGGTGGACGTCTTGTCCTTTTGTGTGCTGCAGCTCAGTGTGTTTCTCCACCAGTATTTTTGAATGTGTGCCACACTAGGCACTAGGCAAGCATTATGACTCGTGTAATGACTCAGAGAAGAAACGGCTGGACTACAAACAAGCTGTTTGTATAGTTTGTGTTAATATGCTTTGGCTGTGTCTTTA
>NC_060162.1:27353851-27372304 GCF_021292245.1 Micropterus dolomieu | reverse complement strand
GTGGGCTCCGTAGATTTCACTCCCAAACTAACATACAGGACTTTGAATACAGGGCTAATCAGAAAGAAACTACATTTTTTTTTTTTTTTTTACCTTTAATGAAACAAACAACAGTATTTTTTCTGCAAGCAGAGAGTTTAAATCAAACAGAAGCAGCTGTTGTTTGTTCGACTCTCAGGAGAAAATCTGCAAATTAACCTTCCGGTGTTTTCATTCTCCTTCCAGCTGGGCCTCTCTGCTCGTCTCCGTCCTTTCATGTCTTTGTCTCAGCATCCCCTCTGAGTCTGTCTCTGTGTTCACATCACATTCATATTCTGTTTACACTCTGCTCTCAACAGTTGCTGCCTGCAAAAATCACATGTTGTTTACAATAAACAGGAGGAGTCTGTGTCTTCAGCACCCCATGTCTGGGATCTGATCATAAAGCTGAATTCCTACATGTTAACTTAGTGCCATGGAAACATGTTACTGCTCAGGTCATCATAAGATTTTGTAGGTTGCGAAACACGAGATGCACCGCACATCCATTTTCTTTAGAATTTGGAAATCACCTGCCTTAGTCTATCTGTGCTTTTGATGTGTGCTACCTCCCAACTCATCCAATAGGACAATGGTGGAAAAAAGCAAATGACGTCGGGTGCTTTTCTGCTCTGAGTTGAATTTTTGGATGGAAACACTTTGGCCGAATAAGTTCTGATGTAGTGAACTTGATCACGTCTGATCAGCTGTTTCTGGATATTCCCATTACGCACAGAGACATGGCTGGTAACTACTTGCCTGCTTGAAACGCATTCCTGAAGCTCTCTCCATTTTTCTAAGATCCTCAAGTGAGGCTGGTTTTGCTTCTGGTTTGGAACCCATACGTCTAGTTTATTACAGCCATGTGTAACATCAACTACGCTCACTTTAGCTGGTTTATTCGCTACAGCCCAGCTGATGGAAACACCTAATTAGCAGTATCGCTTTTTTTCTTTTTTGCAACATTTCAAAAGTTCACTTATAATTTGCATGACAACTGGATGGAAACATTGCTATTAACAACTTTATGTCCACTGACTGATTGGAGAGTATCTAATGTTCGGTAGGGAGATGGGAGGCAGCAGGTGGACGTCTTGTCCTTTTGTGTGCTGCAGCTCAGTGTGTTTCTCCACCAGTATTTTTGAATGTGTGCCACACTAGGCACTAGGCAAGCATTATGACTCGTGTAATGACTCAGAGAAGAAACGGCTGGACTACAAACAAGCTGTTTGTATAGTTTGTGTTAATATGCTTTGGCTGTGTCTTTACGCCAATAAAGACACTTGAATTGAAATTAAGAACGAGATGACGCAACTCCCTCTATGTATGGCAGTGGAGCGACCGTAGTGACGGAGTAGCTAAAGCAATTAGAAGCATGGCAGAGCATGTGACAGGAAAAACCTAAGAAGCGTCCAAGAAAAGTTTCTTATGCTCCAGATAAAAAAGAAACTTGCTGTGGAGGAAGGAGGATTATTGTCAAAAAAAGAAAATGATGATGGACGGCGACATGAATAACCAGTGGTGGAGCTTTTACTCGATGGAGAGAGCTAAGGGCAGACACTATGTCACATTACTGCTCTTGGACAGGTTGGTAGTTGTGAAATATTAGGAGTAGGATATGTACTGTGGCTATTGTGTTTACTCTACTGAAATAATGGACTATTGTCTTGGAAGTTTTTGTTGACTAGTTGACTAATGTTTTGAACAACTACTAGTCAAGTAGGAAATCTCCAGAGTGAGTGTGCTGTCTGGCAGGAAAGACCAGCCTTTTTTCTAAACCCTTACATACTGTTTGGGTCAAATTTGACCCGTTTTGACATCTGACAGCAGTAAAAAATACCCTAAACATCATTCTATTAGCCTGAAATTTGATGACTTTTCCTAAAATGACCCAAAATACACAAATCTACATATTTTAAAATGTTATACTTTTGTACAGGTGGTACAATTTTTTGTACATTGAGGCTGTTTGATTGATCATATATGGTGCAAAAAGGGAGCAGAAGAAACCCAGAGGTCAGAAGGAGCCTTGACCAAGCGGGAAGCTTCCGGTCTGAGAAGTGAAGCAACCGTGGAATTCCCCTAAACCTACATTCTATTGAACGGCCAGCAGGGGGCGACTCCGGCGGTTGCATAAAGAAGTCCGGTTCCATTAGAAATAATGGTAAAATGACCCGACTTCTCAGCTAACTTATTACTTCACTTTCCTAATGAGTTTATGGTCTCAATCACTCCTTTCATGTCTTCTTTAATACAACATGATGTTCATTTAGTAAATTATGGTCTCATTTCGAGGAAAATAGACCGGAAAGCAGGGGATGCTTCAGGGCAGGACTGTCTGTGATTGTCAAGTTGTTACCATGGTGACC
This sequence comes from Micropterus dolomieu, assembly GCF_021292245.1. Lineage (NCBI taxonomy): Eukaryota > Metazoa > Chordata > Actinopteri > Centrarchiformes > Centrarchidae > Micropterus > Micropterus dolomieu. Next base: position 27,369,917 of record NC_060162.1, on the reverse strand, counting down.
TGTCAACAGTGTTGACAGGTATAATGTAATGTAATACATTATAGATTACTAGTTACTAGTTATTTGAGAGTAATTAGTTATATAGGGGGTATGCGCATGATGTCACATGACGCAGTTACGCTCACTGAGTGGCAGAAGGACGAGCAGCAGTGTTAGCTTGAATCAGCTAAAACACAAACAACACGTCTAAAGTGGGAAAGAGCTGGACCACTGGTTCTTTGGTAAGCAGTAAGGATCACTGTCGAGTCCGACTGCCTTTAATTTGCAAAACGCAGCCATGGTAACAGATGTTTTGCCACTCAGTCCAGCGTGTTACGGAAGGGGAAGTGACATCAACGCATATCCTCTATTGCAATATTACTGTCTCTGAATTGTAATGCTTGACACTACCTTTGGCGTTACTTTCACTGCTATTTATAGGCCTATTATTCTAATAGTAAGATGTGTATGCATAGGTGGGTTCTAGTGATGTGCAGAGTTATATCTGCGGATCATGTGGGTGTTTGTTATAAAAATAACCTTCTGATTAAAAGCTGGGGGAGAGCTGATGAAATAGGATGAATCGTCTCCCCATTAACAAAGATGCTGTGCACATTTAGGTATGAGGTACAGCAGCATAATATCATTGATTATTTAAATCTCCCGACAACACATTACTTTAATAGCGTTGGTTATGTAACGCATTAAACACAACACTGCCTGTCAATCAGGCTAGAGTTGGCTGTTCACTTTCTCTGGTGAGTACATGTTGCTTTAAGCCTGTGTTTCACTAGACAAAATTATCATCTCGTTTAAAAAAAATGGCAGTTAACGTTATTTACAGATGCATCTAGCTAAGCAAGCTAGCGAGGTCCACACACGGCTGTTAGCTCCACCGTCTCTTCCAAATATGGTCACGTCCGGTGCTGCTGGTTGCAAAAAATCAACATGTCGGCATCCTAAAGACCAAACTCGAGACTTCAAATGGCAGTCCACAAACCAGCGGGTGACGTTACGATGACTACGTCCACTTCTTATGTACAGCCTATGGCCTTCACACAGACACAAGATCTGCACCTCCAAGCACAAGCACCTGCTATGTAATAAAATAAGCTACAAAGTAGAGTATAAAGTATAAAAGTATAAAAGTCTAAAGTTTCCTACCACTGCTTTGAATGCAGAGACTAGTTGATAATAAGCAATTATTTATTGTTGTGTGTAAGTGGTGAATGGTTGTCAGGGTTTAATGGTTGCAAGGGTTAAACATGGTTAGATTATAAATTCCAAAACTCTGAAAACTGTATATATAATTATATTTATATTTAAATAATTATGACTTTTATGTTTTTATGTCTTGTGTAAAACAGGACATGATGCTGCGTAATAGTACATGTTTTTAAGTGTTGTAAAACTTAAAAAATACACTCTCCCTGCTCTCTGAAACATTTATTAAGGATTAATCATTAATTTATTAATGTGACATGGGCTATTTAGATATTTCTAAATAGTAACTAATATGAGAATTCTTTATACTGTGAAGGTATAAAATATGAACAGTATGTAAGGGTTAAATCTATGAGTGAGTGAAATCAGTGAGCAGGTGCAAATCTAGTCACCATGTGCCAGCGGCTACAGAAAAAAAATGGCATGAGGGAAAGAAAGGAGTACACAGGAAGGAAGAAACTAAATCAATCGAAAGAAATCCGAAACTTAAAGCTGACATGATCAGGATTACCCTTCTGAGTAATTTTAGCATTTAGAGGAGCACACAGGAGCTGATGCTGTAGATTTTCTACCCTTCATTTATTTCAATCTGTTTTTCTGTCATCTCTTACCATTAAATGATCTTTGATAAAACATTTCAGAGCTAAAGTAGACAAAGATTTAAACTGAGGTTTTCCTTATCATGACGAGCCTGCAGCTATCTGTGAACGCACTCTGGATTTATTTATTCATCCCTCCGTCTGTCTGCCTTTTATCGCTCTCTACCTGAAAATTAAATATATTTGATAAGATGAACAGTTTACTTACATGCTACATTTATACACTTGCATATTTATGGACATTTGTGTTTAACAAACAAACACAGGAAATGTTAAAAGTTTCGGTACAACAACTCACGGCATTCTCACCAATCTGCTGCTCTAATTCTACTTTGCCAATGTGTTCAGTTGCTGTTAAGCTGTTATCAGTGAACTCGACACTTTCTGTACAGATATTTCCCCTAGCGACTTACAGTCAATAGCCACTCCCTTTTATGGTAGACTTTTAATGTGAAACATCTGCAGGAAGTGTTGAGTTTCACTGGCGTTAGCTTAGTTGTGATGCAATGTTGAAGCAAATAGGAATAATGAGGGAATGAAAAGAGCATTTGTGAAAAAAGAGAAAGTGACTACTGTCAAACACGATGAAGACATGTTTTTGTGACTCAAGACCTATGTAAGTGAAAAGTTCTTTGAGTCATTTTGGAATTAAATCCCACTATTTATGTCCTTAAAGCATTACATTTCTTCATTTAGCGGACGCTTTTATCCAAAGCGACTTACATTTATGTCAGAGGTCACATACCTAGGGGAGCAACTAGGGGTTAAGTGTCTTGCTCAGGGACACATTGGTGGATGGGTCACAGTGGAGAGTTGAACCCGGGTCTCTCACACCAAAGGCATGTGTCTCATTTTGCATTTACTGAGGCCAAACGTTCACTGAGGACATGTGAAAAGAGTTCAGTATTAAAATATAAAACCCTACACATAAACTGAAAAAAATTATAGAAAAGTTTGCTGTCAACATGACAAACTTACTTCTTCAGTCTCCAGAAATAAGAAATATGTTGTGCTAATATGCCCGTTACACTTTGTTTTTTCAAATGGAGGCAGTTAGAGGGTGATGAATATCCACAGTGTGGTGATGTATGGAGATGTGTGTGTTCTGACTCCACAGGGCAGTGACCATGATTAGATGATTAGGATAACGAATGTGCGTGTTGTTCCCCATAATAATGAGTGCAGCCCGGCTCATTAGCCGGTTCCTGTTAGCGGCTTAATGAAAGCAGTGAGAAACAGAGCCACTACTGCAGCTATCATTCATATTCAGTGCTGCTGTCAGCGCACGCTGCTGGTTTTTGCGCTGGATGCTAATGGAAAAAATCTTACAGAGTGGATTACAAAGTGTCCTGTTACCAAAGAGTCACAGGGTTGAGCCCAATAATCCGCTCACACAGTGTTCTACAGTGTTCTACAGTGTTGTTATGGCATTATAGTATGTTATCTTGTTGCTGTAAGGCTATCATTGTGTTGCTGTGTTGTTATGGTCTGTTTATAATCTTCTTATAGGTGTTGTTATATTGTATCATGAAAATTATAGTATTGAAGTAGTGTTAGTGATGTTATTTTTAAATATTAAGGCTTAGGATGAGATTATGTTTTTTTGACTCCAGTCCAGATCCAAATGCTTTCATCTTGAGTTTGCTGATTCCAAGTTGAATCTGACATTTGTATTTGCCTACATGTTGATGAAATATGACATACGGGAACAACAGCTGTGGATACCTTTACTTCCCAAATATAGTGGCACTGGTTCAAAACTATGAAGTTTATAAACTTACATTTTTTTATATGATATTTTTGTTTAACTGGTGAATGTGAAACTCAACTAGAAAGAAGAGGTCTCACTCTGATGGAGATGGGGAAACAGTCCATTCACAGTTGTACAGATCTTCCTCCCACATGAAGATCTTTGGCTGAGTACAGATACTAGCTTGCCAGCACTTATCCCAGACAACAGCCAAGTTTATTGTTGGCCTGTTAGTTACATGTATTCTGTCAATCTGGGTGTCAGAACTCTTGTGCTCACAAATACATTCATGTTCAAACAATTGATTTTCAGTTAAATCAAAATGAAATTGAAGATGGCCTTATAGGTAACTTGTGTGTGTGATGCAGACTAACAGGTTTGTTGTGGGAAGCAAAGTACCAGAACGTTGCAGCAGTCACTGAAAAGTGTGCTTACAGCTGGTTAAGTTACTTTAGCCAGCTGTAATGCGGCTATTTAAGCAGAATAGCTAATAACAGTGTTGTGAACTGATTTATAACCAGTGGAAACACTGAGCAAGATAACCGTAGTGACAGTGGACGGCGAGGGTCGATCAAAGAATTGCGATACCATTATTGACGGTCATACGTTACATGCTCACCAGTGTGCAGAGACGAATGAAACAAAACGTGGTCAGTTATGTGTTGTAGTGATGAGAGTTTGAAGTGAAGTAGATCTATTTCAGCAACCTGTCAGCGGCGGCTGACCTATTTTATTTGATTCGCCAGCGTAGTTTTTTACTTGCCAGTAGCGAGTGCTAATTTGGGGCCTGTCAGAGAGGAGCGACTCAGTATCCAGTAGCCAGGCACACTGCTGGCTGCAGCTATGTTTTATTGAAGCCTGAAAGGATGCACGGCAAGTCAACCTCAAACCCCCCACCACTACTTTACAGGTTTGGATTTAAAATAAGTGGTTTTGTGTTACATTGCTAATGCAGGAGCAATTTCAATGTGGTTGAGATGATTAAATCACTAAACACACGCACACACACTCAGACACTAATTCACAGTAGTAAAACACAGATTTGTTTAGTCTCTGTGGTCTGCGGTGATTGTCTCCGTTCACTGTGGAATCATGAAGTCCCTCTCTAAGAAAAACAACAAATGTGCAGACACTCACACACACATACACACACACACACACACACACACACACACACACACACACAATTTCCTGGTTATGGCCTTGCGGGGTTCCTCTCCTGATTAATTACAGGCTCTGTGAATTACTGTGGGTGTTTTAGAAAACATTTAACAAGCTGCCAAACTCCCCCGCTGAGCCACCGGCCGGCCTGCTGCCGCCCGCCCAGAAAGACTGAAAGACATGAAAGAGAAACGGGACAGAGAGACGGGGCGGGGTCACAGAGCTCCTGTAGAGAGAGGGAAGTCTTCACTAATACAGAGGGAGGTTATAAGTCTGTCAATATGTCGATCTGTCCAGCCAAGATGTTTTCAGCCAACCAGAATCTATAAAGTGTATAAAGCTACTCAGGTATTTTGGAGTTGTTACTCTCTGGCTCTATGTTGGATAAAAACACTGCACCCTTAATAAAACAATATCTTTGGATTACATAATGTAACAACAACAATAATTTGAAGTATCGTGGGAAGCTGGAGGGGACAGAGGGATGAAAATCTCTTAAAACTAAAGCTAAGTAAGATTCATCTCTTGTGTGTTTAGCACAGAGACAGGTCCAGGATGTGTTTAGCTTAGCACAAAGACTGGAAGCAGGGGGAAGCTGTTAGCTAGCTCCAACAAAAGTTGAAACAGGGCTCCTAGCAACAACTCCAAAGCTAGCTGAACATACAGGTGTTAGTTAGCAGTTAGCTTCCCAAATTCATTCATTCTTCCTTCCTTCCACATTTTCTTCCCTAAGTAGGTTGAAGTTATAAAAAGTGAATAAATTTGATTAAAGGAATCTTTTTGGTGCCTGCGGGGGAAAACTAAGTCACTGTTGGATCTGTTTGATGTTACTTTGGCCTTGATTTAACTTTGACACATTAAATTCATATTTGACTGTATCTCTGTGTTATTGTACAGTGAGTCTCAGGAGACAAGGGAGAGGCAGATATGAGACTGAAGGAGACATGTATAATAGAGATTTAATAAAAATACATTATGAAGATTTGAAAGTTTCTCCTTATAATGTCATCTTGTCTGATAATGATCATGTTTAGACATGTTTTCTTGTATCAGCATTAATCCAGTGATGGTTGTCTTTACATCCAGTGCAAACAGGAACTGTTAGTAGCTCATGTAGCATGACTTTCTGTGGAGTAGATTCACCAAAAAGTAAAGAAATATAAACATCAGCTGAACTTTTTAATAAGAGCCTCAGTTTTCATCAGATGTGTTGTGCACTGCAACATAAAGCTTGACTGATGTTGTACAGGTATTCATTTTAATTCAAGATCTGAAATTGAAGCCTGTCTGTTGACAGTAGATGCAGCATTGACTAACTGAAGTTACACCAAAGACCGTCTTAAAAGTGCATGTACTGGCAGCCTAGTGGTTAAATTATGGTTAATAATAATAAAAGATGCATGCAAAATGGTCAATAGGGCATTTCATATTTTTGTCACTAGCTTTGCCGTTTTTCATAAAAGACATCAAAGTCTTTTCCCATTAAAACTCCTGTTTTTAAAGAACATGCAAAAAGTCCCAATGAGCTTTTTGCATATTCATGTTCTTCATTTGTATTGACACACTGCAGTGGCACTTGGGTGTTTGTGGGTGTGTAGGACGTGGTTAGAAGTAGATGCACTCACCTGTTTACCTCACTTGGCTTGAGTGATCATGGGGGTAGGTTGAGCTTGGGAGTGAAATTTTATGTTGACCGCATTTTTTATCTACAATGGTGCACTGTGTTCTGGTGCCGTTTTCTTTGCATGGATGTATGAAAACGACAGTGACAGTGGAACGGCAGGCGTTTAGCCTACCTTGGCTGTTTCTCTTTTATCGACATTCAGTCGCAATAGCGTACCGTATGGGTTAATCTTTTTTTTTTTTTAGACTTGCTTACATTTGTTTTTCTTTTTGATTTGATTCATTTAGGCAGCAGGTTTGGCACATGGTATGTTTGGTGAGCAGCAGAAGTAATACCTGTGTGAAAAATAGAAAGTTGAAAAATTACTCTAGACCACTTTCAACAACTTCCAGGATAAATCCAAACAGCAGCAAGTAGCAAGGAGGAATGTAATGTAGTACATCCAGCTTTCATGCAGGAGACATGTGGTACACGTCACATCGCAGATCTACAATTACTGAACACTGAATGTAAATCTGGGGTTATACAGAATTGACCAATGTTAACATTCTTGTCTGACGACAACATTGGAAATCTTCATTTATACATTGGGGGTTAACAAGTTGCCACGTCAGCTGGTGAGTGGTTGGATCCTCTGGAAGTAAATAAAATATCCATGGCATCAGCAGGTCTATAGATTGCCTGGGAAATAAACTAATTGCATTGCCACTAAGCTCGTGCATACACCTGGCGCACAGTCCATATGAAACGGGTCACATGTCAGTCTATATTTTCAGTCCTACATCTAACCAGCTCCTTTAACCACCAATCCGGTTGGTTAACAGCAACACAGTTCACTGACAACAATCAACAACAGAACCAGCCTTCAAGCGGAAACTGAGGGAGTGAAACACAGGTCAAAACAACCGAAACCTCGATGAGTGCTTGCAAGCCAAGCACAGTTGCTGTGTTTGCTGTTGTTGGTTGACATATACACCAACATATATTTGTTCAGTGAACGCTACACACACAGTTAATATGTTTAAACACTAAAGTTAAGTTATAAAGTGAAAAGTTGATTAATCTTTTGGATACAAAGATAGGTATTCGCTTTGTGTGACTCCCTAAATGGATTCCACCATAAATCCCATGACATCCAGGTTACATGATGTAACTCTGCTGAAGGTCTTATGCAGCAGTAAAAAATGACAATGGTTTTCTTTCTTTCTTTCTTTCTTTCTTTCTTTCTTTCTTTCTATCTCAGCATCTCAGCAACTATCCAGTGTTACAGATTAAAGCGTCGCCGCCTGTTTAGTCACGACTGTTTAATCCGTCTCAGTCCGTCCAGTGTGCTGCTGCTGCTGCTTATTTCTTTTTGCCTGATCACAGGTTTTTAATGCGCCTGCTGGGTCCCGATGGCAAATCAAATCAACTTGACCTGCCTTTGTCTCTTAAGCTTTGTAATCCAGGATTTTACCTCAATCAAGTCACAGAGTGCAAAAGGAAAAGGACTTAACGTGACTTTTCAACGTGACCTTACCCCCACAACAGGATTGACTCATGGTCCTCTGTTTGAGCTTAAAGTCAACAGCTGATTATCAAATATCACTCACCACGTGCGACCTTCTGGAGAAACCTCCTCCTCAGCTTGTCCTGGAAAGTACACTCGCCTCAAGAAGGGTGTTACAGACATCTGTTCATTTTTACCATCTGTCTCTGTGCTGCAGATTGCTTTGATGTTTGTGATGAATCTTGGGAGATTTCCTTCTCACCGGTCAGATCGCCCTCTGTTTTGTTCTCATTGCTGTCCTTAATCCTGCCACCTGTGTGTTCTTTTGTGTGTAAAATAGTACTCACTGCTGGTTTTACAATTGAAGGTTATTCTGATGAGTTCTACAGTTTCAGCAGCTGATTTTACAGTGCAATGATTTCTCTTTCTTTCCTTCTTCGCCTGTTTCCTGTATGTCTTCTTCATGTTAACCATCACGCTTCAGGCTGCAGTTTGTATCTATACTCAGTAGCTTGTTTGACCTTTGACCTTGCACTGCTCTCTCTCAGTCTGTGCTGGTCTTTTCCTCGCTATAATGACACAGTTTGTCAGCGTCCTCCATCCTCCTCCTTGCCTGTTTGTCTGCAGTGATTACCTTCACGCTGGCTTCACCTGTTCATGCAGACAGACAGCTCCAGCTGGGATGGACAGGTGAAGTTTGGCCTTGGGGTTCGCGGCCCGGCTGCGTCTCTCAGCAGGAACACAGCTGTACTGATCTGACACGATTTGGGTCATGGCTGTTGGACAGTGAGGGTCGTGCCGAGCTAATTAGACTTTATACATATCCATCGTGTCATCCTGCCCTGATGACTGCCGCCGCTGCCTGTTAAACTGGTACCATGGCAACCAGCTGGAAGTCTGTCTTCCTGCTGTGAGCTGCAGCTGAGGAAGAAACCCCCAGAACACGCCTGTCCTTCATTTCAGTGTTGAGACCACAGGGAACAACCAGTCAGAGAAGTTTTTATCAGTGTTACAAACAGTAATAACAGTGGTCAGTTTTTCCCCTCATTGCTCCATAAATGTGTCCTGCATTTGACAGATTGATTTCCAATTGATTTGTCTTGTGCATACACAGTAGTTTCGTCAAAAATGAATGCTCATGTCATGAATGCATAGGGTCAGTGGCTCTTCTGTTAGTGCTGAAATGATTCGCTTCACTGTGACTGCTGAGACATGAAGGCAGCAAAGTGATAGAAAATTATTTTTTTCAGTGTGACTTTTAGTAGGGATGCACCGAAATGAAAATTCTTGGCAGAAGCCAAAACTGAACATAATGAAAAACTGAACACCGAACAAGGTTTTTCACATTTGTTCCATTTATTTTGCCTTTTTTTTTTTTTTTTACCATTGCATAAATTAAATAGTCAAAATGTGCTTTTTACTCAGTGTTCCCACAGGATTTGGAGAGACTATGGTGAGTGGGTCCGAGGCCCTAGAGCAGTGGTTGGCAATAGGCGGCCGCGGCCAGATTGCTTTGATAACAGAAAAAAATTTATAAAATAAATTGATAGCGGCTGGTGCTGAAATAGATCTCGGTCATGACAGATACAGTTACTCACACAATCTCTTCCTCTTAAGTGACTGTGCCTCCTAAATAAAAGCATGAGAACGTTTTTGCAGCAATGCTTTATGTTTAGTTAAGTTTATTGAGAGCTCTTACTTTGAAAAGTTCTGAAGGACATTCACAAGAGTCTCTGGCTTGCCTGACACACCTCTGAAAAAGCCGTCAGTAAAAGTGTGATTGGATTCCCCTGAATCTCCTCAGGGAAATGAAAATAAGCATCCATAGGTTTTTGAATCCGGATCAAATGGCGGGACGCGCACACACTGCAGCACATGCTTTATTGTGAGCATGTGCAAAAGTGTCCTTATAATCAATTTGTTTAACAAGGGAGAAAAAAATATCCGCAGTTAGTTGTAATTAATCTCACAACCTTCTTAATGGGACTCTTGCACAGTACCGACTGAGCTAAGCGCACACACAAGTATACAAGGATTTGAAATAGTTTGACTTTGTTCTGGCCCGCCATGTAATGGCTTGAAAAAAATTTGTCCCGTTGCCAGACTTATTTGCCGATCCCTGCCCTAGAGGATCCGGTAAAATAAATTACAAGTGTCCATTTACTTTTAATGGACACATGTAATATGTTTTATACTTTCTGTGAATATAATCCAATTAATCTTATTTCCATACTGTACAGACACCTTATTTTGAAAACCGGACATTGTCACATGTGTATTCACACGCTAAATTCATGAAGTTTGATGAATAATGTTGTATGTGGTTCTCATATTGTGTAACATGAAGACTTCACAGCCTCTCTAGGACTCATACTGAAACTGACAGGATAAAGTCGCCAACCTGGCTGTCAGGTCGCTCTGGTCTGTTTCAGTGGATTTACCATAAAGGCTTGAATACGTGTGCACTCCAAATTTAGGTGCAGCTAGCGGAATCACCTTCTCAGAAATGAGTGACAGAAACACTCAAAGCGGGTCAGACCGTTTTTTTCCCTTTTCTAAGAAGTCAACCAGATGGAGAGGATGTGCTAGGAGACAATTCAGCAGAACAGTGTCTGCAAACGGTGTCTTTCTCGGACACTTTAAAATGCTTCCACACTGCAGACATGTCAAGGTAATAGTCGGGTAAAATTTCGGTTAATCAGCGGATTAATTTCGGTGGCCGAACATTTGGTGCATCCGTAACTTTTAGTAGGATGGAGTTTTTCACTGACGAGGAGAAATAGAATGCTGCACAAAACTAAATGAACTGGTTTTACAAACATATGCAGCAGACGCTGCTTAAAACCCCCTAATTTTCAGGCCTTTGATTGCCTGTGGATGTCACATCAAGATCAACATTTGCTTACAGCAAAGTGCTGTCCCGTTCCTGTTTACAGCATTTTGAGCCCTTGCAACCTCTTACACTCAATCACTTTCCAAATGACGTCAATAAAGTCTGTGAGGGTTCAGGGCTTAGGGTTTAGGGGGAACATTGGGATTGGGCCATTGTGATTTTGCAACCCGTTAACTATTTCAGACATCATGTCCACAGAGTGAATAATAAGGTGTGTTTGTGTGTGTAGTGAGTCTCCATGGATGCACTTAATGACAGATAATTGGTGGTTAAGTGCAAATATAAAGAGGCTGCTAACGAGTTTCTGTTCGCACAAAGAGAGTTTAACACAGACTGAGTGAGTGTGCGTGCATCTAAAGCTGTACTTGGGTGTGTGTCTGTGTGTGTGGATGTTCTTCAGTGGGTACCATCATCATCACACACACACGCGTGCACACACACACACACACACAGCAGATGTTCCTTAAAATGAACAATGGAGCTGATTTCCATGTGAATGCTGAGTGGAAGTTATTACGGTGCAGCTTAAGAGCAGCACTGATACTGTGTGTGTGTGTGTGTTTGTGTGTGTGTGTGTGTGTGTGTGTGTTGTGTGTGTGTGTGTGTGAGCGAGATCACAGATTCTTTGCCGCACATTCTTTCCTTAATGTTTTAAAACGGTGTTTGTATCAGATTGCACTGACTTTTTTATTATTTCGTGGAACGTTCTACAAAATAATGTCAGTTCTAAATGATAATCCAGGGAGAGTGTACGTGTCCAGACGAGGACGAGTCAGACTTGTAGTGTCTGATGGAGGTCAGCTGGTTGCTTATGCGTCCCATTACCATATGGCTGCTCTCAGCTGTTTCCAGCAGGAAGTAGAATTGCATTAACACGCCGTCCTGCCTGTTGGCGTTCATATCACAAAGAGCCGCCTGGAAACACAAACACCTTTTGTTAACACGTCTCCGCAGATGACCAGGTAATCAGTGTTGAACTCGCAGCTCCGCAGAAAGAGACATCCAAACAATCAGTGGATGCTCGGGGGAATCCCCAATACAACAGAGGCTGCTGGGTAATCGGTTTCAGAGCAGGCGTCTTCCATAGCAAAGAGGGTGATTGTAGAAGAGGGAGACACACAGCTTTTCCTCTTTATCTTTTTCTAACTTTTGAGAAAACTTTACAGACAGCAAAGGGCTTTTTGAGAGTCATGTTAAATGTGTTTATGTATCCCATGGCAAAAGAGGAGATGTTTTAATAAAGGGAATAAAGGGAACAAAGGAAGAGATCGTCTGTGTTATGAAAATACATAAGTCCCTTGCGTGTGACTAAAGAAGGTCACAGGTAAACCAGAAACAAATGATCACCCTTCTTTACTTTGATTGGCTGCATAGAGGAGCCATGGGTGGTCACCGATTTAAATTTTTAAACATCCAACTTGAAAGGTATTATCCCTTCTGTAAATACAATGTATGGAACCCCCTAGGGGTTAAATGAAAATATTATCTTAAAATCACTGTGCATGGAGTCTTTTTGAAGTAAGGCCCACGGAATAAAGCCTGGTTCCAGACCTCTGATGCCCTCCCGCATTTCAGCTTTTTTTAGTGTTAGTAGTAGGTCTGGTGTTGCGCCCATCTAACCCTCACAACTTTTATTCTACACAGTGATTGTCCAGATCTGTGGATGTGAGAAAGTAGAAGGTTTGAGCTCTTGTTTCTCATTCATAGCAATTTTTTGGATGTCTTACTTTTGGATGTCTCTTTCGATACGCCTCCCTATGTATTCATCAGAAGCATTTTCCTCATTACGCCAATCCTGATCAGTTAAGTCCACCTACCCTTAAATAGCTTACGCTACAACGCAGACACCCTTCAAACACCTCCTCTCGCTACAGAGCATATCTCCACCTGTCGTATAGGCTAGCTAGTGGCGTCTCAAGAAGGGGCATGTCTCTTTTCAGTGCTTGTTTGGCGTGATTTTGTCATTCCTGCAGGACTTCATTGACATCTCCATGATTAGGGTGTACCTTACTGCTATTGCTGCATGTCATGTCATGTGGGGTTTGAAGGTAAAACAGCTTGTCCAAACATCTTTGGTTTGCTATTTTATGAAGGGGGCACATGGGCTACTCCCTGTTTCCAGGCCCTGCTTTTGAACCACTGGAGGAGGTCGACTTGTAAAAGAATGCTTTTTAAAACTTGAAAAGAGTATTGTTGCCGGCTCCAGCACCTGCAAAACAGGTCAGTGACATACACGCCTGTGCATCCCTAATGCACTTAGTTTGCCCCAGGGCGTGTCAGAGTGTTGATGAAGCCTAAAGCCCAAGCCTCTGTGCCCAAGGTGGTTGGCTCACCTTTGTCCGATAATATAAACTGGATGTCTCTGTTCCAAGCATGGCACATGCAGTGCTGAGCTCAGGACCCTCACGGGGAGTGCTGCTTGTTGAGTGCTGGTGGTTGCTGAGATCATAATCTCACTCGTGCTACTCTGAGAACCGGGGTTACACAAGTGATCAAGCCATCTTGCCTTCAGATGTTTATTCTTGTCATCTTGCCTTTCAGTTAGTTTATTTTAAGCACACCCCGGCTTTTATTGTTCCCACGAAGACAGCTTGACTGAGTGCTCCAAAACCTTTTTACCCTCATATTTAATAAGGTTTATTTTTTCGGTTTATTCAACCACTTAATGTAGCAATCTGTTCAAACTAATTTCACCAATACTGTTTTTTTTTACTGCATTATGACCCTGTAAAAATGACTGTATGTTAATGTTAGGATAAACAAAGCTAAGTTAGATGTCTGTGAAGGTTCTCAGTCATCCAGGTCATGGTTATCCAAAGAAGGTTAAAGTCAAGGGCAACTGGACTTGGTTGAAGATTTCTACCATCTAAGATTTCTATCATCATCTACCAAGATAAAGTTAAGTTAGCTAATGTGTTAGCTATCATTACAGTCCTGGTCCATGAAATCATGATGTTTTCAGGTGAACCCATGAGGGTGCGTTATCAATAGAGGAAGATGTTGCCATCTTAAACCACACCACAGATGCTCTGATTGGCTCTGTTGATGAGAACAACACCAAACGGCAGCTGGAGACGCTTCAGCTCAGCTGCAGAGGATCATGACTGGTTCAGATCTGTTCTCTTGGGTCACTGGTGCTAAGTGTCTTAGACTAATTCCTGGACCCGTGTATAGGCTGTGTTGTTTGTGTATCACTGTGTAGCTGTTGGTGTGGTGAAGCTGCAGCAGCTCAGAGTTTAAAGGAAATCGTTAGCTCTTAATTAGAGCATTACTGCAGTAATAAAGTTACACCTCCAGACAATGATGTATCGACGGGAGACACAGCAAACACAACTCACCTTCTCTACTAACTTTCTGCCTTTCCACTCTTGCAATTTCTGTCCTTTCTGTAATCCATCTATACACTCTTTTCTTTAACACCTTTTCCTCCCCATCCTTTCTCATCTGTTTTCCTGTTTTTTCTTTCCTTTCTTCTCATCTCTCCCCCTTTACTCTTTTGTCGCCCTCTCTGTATCTCTTTATCTTCTTTTCCTTGTATTCTATTCTTCAAACATGTCCAAGCCTCTCTGCCTTCTCTTTCTCTGTCCTTTTGTCTTTCTCCCCTCCTTTCTTATTCTTTGGGTTTCCCACTTTCCTTTTCATTTCTTCCATCATGTCATTCTCTCTTTTCTGTTTGACTTTCTTATTTCTCTCCTTTCTTGCTTTTTCCCTGTCCTTCTTCTCATTCTCATTCTTCCTCTCTTTCTTTCTTCTTTCTTTCTTCCCATCGTCCTTCTGTCCTGTCTATGTAATATTCTGGTGTCCACTTACTTTTGGCTCTCTTATCGCATTTTGTGTGTGTTTCTATATTTATTATAGTGCTGGACAATGATTAATCGCAAGAAAATCATATGTGCAAAATTGAATAATGAATTCTAAAGTAGTGTATTGTGCTTTTAATTTAAATGTACTGCTATATATGTTCTTTAAAGGGAACTAAAGTCTCACGGTGACACATGGACGTTTTAGAAGGTGACACAGAGGTTCGAAGTAAAAGGTTCCTGCAAAGCATGTGCCCGCTCTCGGTGTCTTTATTCAGTGCATACACTCGGCATACTTAACAAAACAATATACACAAACGTGCAATACTGTACTTTAAACAAGTAAGGAGCTTTTTCCCAGCAGTATTTCCTTTACACAGTAGCAATAAAATATTTCTTGTAAATCTCAACTTAAACATTAATGTAATCAAGTCAAATATTAAACCAAAGCTATTTGCCACTGCCAGGGCATTACCTTTTATCTAGGTTGTTAAAACAAGTTACCATCAGAGTCCAGTTTTCTTGGGGTTTTTTTCTGAACAGATATCAGCAGAAACATTTTCCTTTAATCAGAGAGCAGCAGAAACAGTCTTTGTTCAGTAGCAAGTGTCCCTGTTAGATTGAGGTGAAGTGGTTGAGCACAGGGTGTAGCGACAAGCGGGTGCGTTCCCTTGAAACTGTCGCGTTTGTGCTCACATCACGCACACGCTTGCCTGCTGTCAAAGTTGAATTGTCTTGAACTTTTTGTACGCGCAGCACATCATCATCAAAAGGAGGGAATTCGCACGGCAGAGCATCCCCGCAAAACTAGATGAAGGCCTATCAGGTAAAGTTATGTAGCCTATAATTTTAACTTAAGTTAAATAGGCAACAGCTGTGTAGCTCACAGAAGCCGCTGCTATGGTTACTCTCAACAGAACGCCTGCCGTTTACTCCCGGCGCGCTGTATCCCTTTCTATTGACCGACATCTTCCCCAATACTAATCAGCCTGCAGTGTGCAGCTGTTCCCTTCACTATGGCGTTTGATCGCGCATTTTGCTTTTGTTTATGTACTTCTCCCACACGCTGCATCCGGCATAGTCTGTCGAAGCCACTACTTGTTTGGGTGGGTGATTTGTAGGCTGATCAATATCCCACCCCTCCTTTGTGTGTGTGTGTGTGTGTGTGTGTGTAGGTGTTTGTTTGTGTGTGTGTGTGTGTGTGTGTGTGTGCGTGCGTGTAGGTGTTTGTGTGTGTGTGTGTGTGTGTGTGTGTGTAGGTGTTTGTGTGTGGGTGTGGGTGTTTGTGCGTGTAGGTGTTTGTGTGTGGGTGTGGGTGTTTGTGCGTGTAGGTGTTTGTGTGTGTGTGCGTGTGTAGTTGTTTGTGTGTGTGTGTGTGTGTGTGTGTGGGTGTGTGTTTGTGTGTGTTGGTGTGTGTGCGTGTGTAGGTGTTTGTGTGTGTTTGTGTGTGTTTGTGTGTGTAGGTGTTTCTGTGTGTTTGTGTGTGTTGGTGTTTGTGTGTGTGTGTGTGTGTGTAGGTGTTTGTGTGTGTGTGTGTGGGTGTGTGT
>NC_060162.1:27336997-27353751 GCF_021292245.1 Micropterus dolomieu | reverse complement strand
GTGTTTGTGTGTGTGTGTGTGTGTAGGTGTTTGTGTGTGTTGGTGTTTGTGTGTTTGTGTGTGTAGGTGTTTGTGGGTGTTTGTGTTTGTGTGTGTGTTGGTGTTGTGTGTTTGTGTGTGTAGGTGTTTGTGGGTGTTTGTGTTTGTGTGTGTAGGTGTTTGTGGGTGTTTGTGTTTGTGTGTGTGGAGGTGTGTGTGTGTTGACAGTAACAGGACATTCCCAAGTGTGTTTGTGTTTGCTGGCGGGAGAATGTTTGTTGTCTTGGAGTGCTGACAGCGTCTCTGTGGTGTTTGGTGCTGCAGGAGGCCCTTCAGACTTCGTCCTCATCTCTGTTGAGGCTCAAAACGGCTTCTGTCTTACATCTCTGCCCTCACAGTCACAAGCTGCCGCCCCATTTTAAAAGGCGTTGAAACGTGGCAGCTACTTCCTGTTTAAAATGTAGTGAGCCTGTAGACAGTTTACCAGCAGTCACATGAACTCTGCAGCTCCCATCACTTCTCAACAGTCAATGATTTGACTGTATCCAGAATCCTGGGTCAGTCAAGGTTAAACCGTGTTCTAGTTTAAAGGAACCTTTTTAAGAAATAAACTTATATGCTTTCTTGCTGAGAATCACAAGATCAGAATAATTCAGAAGATTTACACGACTCTCATCTCTGTCAGTTAGAAATTAAGCTACAGGTAGCAGCGACTTCGCTTAGCTTAGCTTAGCTTAACTTAGCTTAGCTTAACTTAGTTTAGCGTAAAGACTGAAAATAAGGGGAAACAGCTAGTGTGGTTTTGTCCAAAGGTAACAATATACAACTTCCAGCACCGCTGAAGCCTCCAAGTTAACATGCTGTATCTAATCTCTTTGTTCAATCCTTACAAAAACAAAGTGTAAACATTACAATGTGTGGCTTAATGTGGGGTTGTGTGTCAGATCGTATTTGTTTCAATCACACCTGAGCCTTCAGTGTTCAGGGGTTTTGCTGATGAGATGTGAAATTTAGAGCACAAAATGAATGACTATTAATTCCAGATATATATATAAAATGCCTGGCATTCTAAAAAAACATGATCAAAGTGTCAAACATAGACAAGCTAAAACATGCTAAAGTCACTTTTGCTGAGTGCAGACACAGGGAAAACAGGGATTTGGACCTGGGATTTGGTACAGTATAAGTGTTTATTGAACATAGTTCAATAACATAGTCTAATCCATGTGTTACTGTAGCTGAAGGCTCTCCGCGGCGCCGCAGAACTTTCTTAATTCTTCCATCTCATGAAGAACATAAAGGTCAGGTCGAAACAGTGTAGAGAGGCTGAATGAAAATTACCCGAACCTTTTAATCTGTGTATGATTCGTTAATAATTCCAATTTAACAAATAACAGTTCATGTTTGCTGTGCACCATTGGCTGTACTGACAACTGAATTAATTAATCACTGAATTAATTCGATACTGAAGAAATCTTCAAAACCGGAGGATTCTTAGGAAACTTCTGTCCCAGTTGCTAGTGAGTTACAAACTGAACGTTGAGCCTCACTTATGTTGATGTTCAAGCTCAACTTAATCACATTTAATCAGGCATCCCCCTCGCCCAGGTGTATCTGCTGCAGGTTTATCAAGTGTAACACACAAAGCTACACATTAAATATCAAAATCAATATTTTTCCGTTTTGGGTTTAAAACAGAAACGCTGTCTGTTTTTTTTTTTTCTGTTTATCTGTCTTTCTGTTTTGGTTTTAAAACGGAAAAACCAAGAAACAACTTTGTTTTTGGTTTTTTTTCCCGATTCCGTTTTGAAACGAAATAATCAAAAAACGAACCATATACGGATTCACAACAACACCTTAAAATCAAAGAACACTGACTTAATGCTGCATTCCATTTACCTCGGAAGTCGGAACTGGGAATGACGTCACACCCGAGTTGACGGCGTTCCAGTTACAAGTCGGAACACTTCGCTTGGCCAGCCACTTTTTACAAATAGCCAGGTAGCTACTGATTCACCGGTTGATTAAAAAAAACACATTGTGCGTTATTTACAAATACTGTAGCAAACACTATAACAGCTAACAATGGCTTAAATTTGCTGATCACATTATGGAATGTAAAATCGCCTTATAATGTTAAAAACTTGAAAATGCGCCAGAAACCTGCTTATAATAGGTATAATAATATAATAATATACTTAAAAACAAAAAGAAGCGAACAGCAAAAATAGAAAGAAAGCTTAGAATGTAATGCAGACAGCAACAGCTACATGTAAGATAAATACATGTTAAAACAAGCTAAAATGACTCAAACCTGCTGCAGAAGGAACTAGTTAAAAAATACATACAATCTCACAAACACGCTTAATATGCTAAAAACTATGCTAAAATGTTATAACTATTCTGAGAACACTGACTGATGCTAAAAACATGTCTAAGCCATAACATCCATTTTCCTTTAATTTCCTGTTTTGGTATCTTTAAAATGGCATTGATATTCTTGGCCACTTGGGGGCAGCACAGCAAGCAAGACAATTTAAACATATGATCACTTTTTAAAGATCACAGGTCAAACTTGTTAATCCATTTCTTATTTGCACAGGCTGCTGAAGTTCCCACTTTCTTGACCAACTAGTCTGTGACTCTTTCCTGTCTTATTTCACATTCCGATTCATCCCACATGAGCAAATTCATTTGATCCAGTGCTCCAGACATCAAACCACATAAAATCCACAACAATAGAAAACACATACCATGGTCCTGTTACTCTGTAACAGGAGTGAAACAGGAATGTTAGCTCATCAACCAAAAGCCAAACTACAAGATTATTCAACTGTAATCTGCCGCTGCCAAGGTTTGAATGTAGTCTGCCAGATTAGCATTAGGCCACAGATAAATACCTGAAAATATAAAATGAAAACGTCAAATGACCATGAGGAGATGAACGAGTAATGATCCATGGAGGCTAATGAGATCAAACACTTTCAGCTCCTCAGTAATAAGCTGGGGCTCAGTTTGTAATTGTTTTAATTAGTCTGTAATTAACTGAGGTCGCAACAGAAACTTGCTAATGTGAAACACAATCTTGAAGGAAAATAAACAAAGGTGCCGAACAACACTAGAACTGAGTCAGTGTTAGGGGTGCTCAGCTGTTCCTCTGTTGTTTATGTGTTGTGTTTTTTTGTGTATTTCTGCAGTGCCTCCTCAGTTCCTGAACTACCCGACCAACACATATGCCTACGAGTCCACCGACATCGAGCTGGAGTGTGCTGTGACAGGAAGCCCACCGCCGACTGTCCGCTGGATGAAAAACGGAGAGGAAGTCATCCCCAGTGATTACTTCCAAATAGTGGTGAGTCAAACAGAACCCAGGAAATGTACTGTATTTACCATCTGAATGGTGGAAAATAATTTTTTATCAGAATGTGAGTATTCATGTGTCTGTGCCTGGAAAGAAAAGAACCATATCTACAGCTGGGATGACTCTGAAGTCACTACGTTGAAAATTAATGTTACAAATAAATATTAAAATATTTAATAATGATTATGATGAACAATATATTTTTTTACAAAAGACAGTTATTCTTAAAACAATTTTCAGAAGCCTAATTACAGTCAGATACTGAAAAACACAACAGTCAACACAAATTTTGCAGTCTTATTAATAAAATTATAGTAAGATGAATGTTCTAATCTTCTCATATTACCATATATTCTCCAGTGGAGGATTAACAATCATAAATCTTATATTAGAGACACGTCTTTATTTCTAATGCTCCTGTTTTATATTATAAGTATATTTTATACTAATTTAGTTAGTACAACAATATCCTTCCTTCTTCAGGAGAAATTCCAACATTGGTCTGACTGAAATTTATATTAACTGGTGGTTCCTGGAGTCCATAGATTCCATTTATTATCCAAGAAAGGTTTTAAACAAAAGCTTGTCTGCATATCTAAAAGCCAGCAAGGACAAACTGGGGAATGAATAAAAATAAGAACAAAATGAAATATTTGAATTCTAACATGATGTGATGAATCCGCAAAATAAAAATTTGAGGATCTGAGCTACATTCTTTAAGTTCAGTATTTAAGGCCAATTTTTAAAAGAGCAACATTGATTCCAAATATTCTGTAAGTTAATGTGTAAAAGAATAAATGTGCAATTTTAAGAATGACAAGGTATAGGTTACAAACTAGACAAAAACATTTGGGAACATATTAGCATATACATTTAAAAAGTCTTCACAAAAATGCTTCCCAGTCAACTCATATTCATGAATAACAAAAAGACAGAACAAATGTTTGTTACCTCCAAGAAGCATATTTGCAGAGCCTACACAGAAATTCACAGAGAACGTTGACATTATCTTAACAGCAAATGGAATTAAATACTAAAATGAAAACAGTGTTTGTGTAGAAGACTCGTAATCTGGTAATCTGGATATCGCTCTGTTATCCCATAATCTGCTGTAAAGAGAGGACACACACACACACACACACACACACACACACACTTTTTTAAATTTAAATTTCTTACATTTTTTTGTTTGTACAATGGTCTAAGCTAGATATTTTGGATATTTGAAAGGTTTTATTGACATGCTGTACATGTTTGCTACTCAGGACGGCAGTAACCTGCAGATTTTGGGATTGGTGAAATCAGATGAAGGATTTTATCAGTGTGTAGCTGAAAATTCAGCCGGCAGCTCGCAGGCGATGGCTCAGCTGCTGCTTCGAGAACCAGGTAGGAGTGCACAAACATACACACACACACACACACACACATAGCTGATACATGTGATGTCCCTGTCGCTGCTCATTGATAAACACAACCTGCTCTCATCATTTGTTGTCCTCATTCTTGTCATGTCCTAATTTCCTCTCTGACCTCGCTGTATTTCTTATGACATCACTTGATTTACAACTTTCTGTGGTCAGTTTTATTCTTTTTCTTGCATTATGTTGCAGTAATAAATTCTGTATGGCAATAATACCTGTTTTCACCTGGTGTGAAATTGAGATAATCTGAATCTAAACTCGGCAGATTTTCAGTCAGACAGTTTTAGTGTGACACACTGAAATCTGCTTCAGTGTGTTTACAGTCTTGTGTCCATCAGCACACAAATACACTGAAGAAAATTATAAACGCAAAACTTTTGTTTTTGCCCCCATTCATCATGAGCTGAGTTCAAAGATCTAAGACTTTCTCTATGTACACAAAAGTCCTATTTCTCTCAAATATTGTTCACAAATCTGTCAGAATCTGTGTTAGTGAGCACTTCTCCTTTGCTGAGATAATCCATCCACCTCACAGCTGTGGCATATCAAGATGCTGATCAGACAGCATGGGGATTGTACAGGTGTGCCTTAGGCTGGCCACAATAAAAGGCCATTCGAAAATGTGCCTTTTGTGTACATAGACAAAGTCTTAGATCTTTGACCCCATTCATGATGAATGGGGGCAAAAACAAAAGTGTTTATAATTTTCTTCAGTGTAGAAACACTGAGCCACTATGGCTGCTGCTAACTGAACATGCTGCAACATCCACATAGAGATCAGATAGTACTTTGTTCTGACAGACAGTGCACCATTTGAAAGCTGCAAACACCAGACTGAAGTTAAGCAGAAGAGAAACTGACGCTTTCTATGGGAATGTATTTTTATTTGCAAGACAAAGCTCATCTAAGTGTGCATACAATAGATGCGCAAACAGCTGATTTTTATTGTGCATTTAAAATGTTGAAATTGTACTGCACCACCATCTGGGAGCTTGTTACATGTTGGTATTTAACATTTATAATCCTAACCAGATGATTCTGCAACATTTACTGCATTTACATTCATTAGGGAGAAAATCACCAAATTAATGCTGGAGCAAAACAAAAAGTTCTTTACAGTAGTTTGGAATATTTTTCTATTGGGTTGTTATGAACAGGTTGCTACGTACATGAGCAGTCAGATAGTTATGAGAACAGTCTTGCCTGTTTTAAAGCTGATACCTGCAGAAATTAACCATTTTGTCACAAATGCATTATTAAAGTTAAAATTATATAAATTTAAAATTAAGTAATTTGTACTCAAATTGTTATCTTATGCTTTTAAAATAAGTAATTTAATTTAGTCATTTGATTGAGTGAAAAAGAACATGGATTCCGAAAGTGTATGCAAAAATAATAAAAACAATCTTGATGCTTGTTAAGCTCGGTTTAATCATGACATTGTGTCTCATAGTCATGACTCATCATGTCATATTTTGAAAAAACACAGGATTAAAGACATGATTACTAGTTATGGAAGTTACAATAAAAGTTAAGTTACTCAGTCATAATTATGTGTTGGAAAAGTGTGATAAATATGTGTTACTGAGGTCACGATTCTGATTTATCGAAGTGATAACTACAAGTTAAGTTAGCGAAGTTATTAATTCGAGTTATGGCATATATAATCACCAAAGTCATCATAAAAAGTGATAATTACAAAAAGGGACAATTATTATTATTAATATTATTATTATTATTATTATTATTACTACTACTACTAGTAGTAGTAGTATAGATATCTGACTCAGTGGAGGCTGTTTCCCCTCCCACTTGAAGTGACATGAAGAGATCTTAAAATTGCTTTAGTTGACTGTTTACCCCTCCCAGCCGCCATATTTTAATAATGTCTCAAAAAAAGAGTTAATACTTGAACTCTAACATTGAGCAGTGATTCATTGGGCCTGTCCCAGGAGGCTGTGCTCTGTTCCACCGCTCGGTTCATGTTGCAGTCGGTCAGAGTCGCAGCTGAGAGAACAGCAGGAGGTGACTGCTTTTGGCATAGTCAGTGTTTGTTGTGTCGTGTTGTTGTTTGTTGTTGGGGTTGAAATTACGCTAGTCATGTAGTCTGACAGCAGTTACTACCATCTGATACACACACACACACACACACACAGATGAAGATATGAACAGCTCTGCCAGTCTGCAAGACATCTGAGTCTGCACAATAGAATCACTCTTCATCCAAATGGATCAGTGGCTGTGTGTGTCTGCGAGGACAAAAATGGCAAGAGACACTGAGTCCAGTCAAGCCTAGTTCAAACTACACGATTTTAAGCCTGATTTGGTGTGACACACACTGTCAGCTCATGTAGTGTGTGACCCCCTATCACCGATCAGTCACGTAGTGTGAACGCCACAACGACTTCAAGACTTCCGTCACAAGACCGCAAGTTGTGTAGTGTGAACAGCACGGCCATCGACCGACACTGAAAGTCATGTAGTCTGCACGAGGCATTACATACACACGGTCTAATATTGTGATTGTGATCCAGGATTCTGTTTATGTGAAACGTTGGATTATCCATATTCACTAATATTCATATATCGAATAACTTGCATTCAACACCTCCTTCATCTGTTTCACAGAGTCTCTTTATTGCGATAGATCAGCAGGAAGTGTTTTAGGAAGAGTATCAGGACAGAATGACAAAGCCGAGTGGGAATGAGAATGAAAGCCTCAGTGAGTAAAGACAGTGTTTCTGTTGGAATGAAGAGAAACTCAGAGCAGCAGATTAAATACTTCATCATTATTATCTGACAAACGATTGACAACCAAACGAGTTAAACGATTAGCTAAATAACTGACTGACTAAAATCTAACTAATAAACGAATGAGTTCACACTACAGGATTTCAGCCCTAATTTTCTGCTCGCTGACAGTTTTTGGAGTGTAGTGTGAACAGTGCGTGGATCGAACAACTTTGATAACTGATATGTTATCCACTTCAATGACAAACACTCATTAGCTAACTACCTGGCTAACTAAATTTAGTAAGCAAAAAGATGAAAACAGACATGAAGAACCTCTGGTGTCTGTGTCTCAGAATGTAGGAAAGTTACCAATGTACGTCTTCATGTAACATGGCCTTTCTTTCCTTCCTTTGTCTCTGCTTTAATCACTGTTCAGTGTGTTGCTTCTCCCCTGAGCCAGCAGCACAGATGGCAACACACACACACACACACACAGACATTAAGAGGGTCAGATGGTTGGTGTTATCGCTTGGTTACTATCGCCACGGGAACCGAGCATCCCAGCAGGCTCACAGCGGCCAATCAGACATTCCCATGAGAAATCACCGCGGGTGTGTGTGTGTGTTTGTGTGTGTGTGTGTGTTTGATTGTCAGCATACCACCTTGTTACCCTTGACGATGCTTTGATCCTTGGACTGACTCTTCACACGCACGCACACACCAACACACACGCACGCACGCACACACACGCACGCACACACACACACACACACACACACACACACACACTATACAATGTTTTTTTCCCCCTCAAGTACTTAAAATCTCTCACAAATGCATTTTACAAATACATCATACATTATAAAATACCAGCACACACATTGTAGCCAAGTGGTTTCATTCATGCAGAACCCAGGTAGGTGGCAACGCTGTTTGACTCCACACACTCATCTCGTCCCGGTTGTTTACATAGTCCCTCACTGGCTTCCTAGTCATGTTCATCAGAATCTATAAAATCAAAATACAACAGTATTGACTTGTACTGCTGCAGGGAATCGTGTCCCAGGTCTCTGCGGTGGTGGGAGGGTAGTTTAGATTGATGTTTGTATTTGGATGATGTCTGCTACCTTACGATGGCGTTATTTCAGCCAACCAACACTATCACGCTAGCTAACCTAGCTTGTACAAGGCTGGTGAAATGACCAGGGCTGCAAACTTTTCATGCTAGTTTGGAGTGAGATTCAGTATCTGTGAAGTCTGTGCATTCTCTGAGTGGGACAGCACCACCGCAGGAGTCGGGGTCATCACTTCTCAACCCCCAGGAATTTTGTTTAAAAGGTTCAGCAGCCAAATTCACAGTTTGAACGCATTTATAGATAAAAACCATGTCAATAATCCCAGTCAATGATAAATATGTATAGCTGATCTAGGGTTGGGCCGATAGACGATGCCATCGTCCATCGGCGATGGCTGACAGACATTACCAAGTTGAGCCGGCATCGTGATTGTAAAACCCCCACCCCCCAACAGATTTTCACATTATACCACCCTGGTTTTAATGACCACGAATATTCTTATTATTGTTTTTAAGTATGCTTTGCACCTGGCTCAGAATTCTCTTCTCCCCACACTCTGACACACTCACACACACCTACACCTCAGGTGAACACCCCAGGTTGCCCCCCCCCCCCCCCCCCCCCCCCCCCCCCCCCCCCCGCTCCATTTTCACCATCAGCAGTATGTTTTATAAAGTCGCCTAAGACTGAGAACTCGTCTTTTTTCCATATATTTCCACCCGCGATCCGTTATCACTGCAGCAGGTGAGCCTCACGTTGGCTTATTAATGATGTAGCCTATCAAACAACTGAAACCAACATCTGCACCCTGTGTGTTCACTGTTGCTTTACCTGGTCCATGAGTAAAATATCCACCGCGACTTGTAACATAGTATACCAATGTTTTTTTACTGAGTGAAGTCTGTGTGAGAACACATGCACATAACGACTGCTGCCTCCCGTGTGTGCACGCGCACCCGATGACATCGTCCATCCTGATGTTTCATTGTAGACATCGCCCCAACCCTAAGCTGATCAGCCAACTTCCAGACATTTTAGCTTAAATCAGGGGACCAAACCTAACCAGGGTATCTGGGGATCTTCCTCCAGAAAGGCTAAATCTACAAACAGTAACATTGTATGAAAAGTAAATGAAGAGAAAAACAAACAAACTAGATTTTTATTAAAATAGAAAGCCGCCCAAGAAATAAAAGAGAGCGGAAGAGTTCTTAGATGAACTATTTTGTTTGGATTTGTCACATTTTTCTGATTGATTATGTCAGAAGCGCTTTCACACATATTTCTAGATAAGAATAATTTGTTTTCTGACACATTGGCAGCTCAAATTAAACTATCAGCCAAAGGTACTGTCTGATAAATAAGAGCCAGGATGAAAACCAATGCCTGATGCACTATTGCAGCATAATGCATTCATTAGACAATTATCTGTCTAGCCTGTCTGCTGGACTTTAACTATCCTAACTATTTAACTATCTTTGTTGCAGCTCTCATGGATGTTAAGGTAGAGGTAAACTGTCAGAACAACATCAAATCCGTGCAAGATAATGTACTCTCCTTAATTTTGAGATTCTTGATGTTTATGTACAGTACTGTACTGGATAAGCCCATAGCCACCGGAAGTGGATGCAGCAACCCCTACTGGACTGTGGACGATATGAGTGTTTGAGAAAAAAGAAACCTCAATTCTTAACATTTTAATCACACTCAGTACATACCAAATCTAATACAAATACTGTATGTCCTGAACAACTATTTAATTAACAATATCAAACTGTCCTTCAAGCAGACATCTTTTGCAGCCAGTGAATATTGGAAATTGAACATTGAAATTTAGGTGACGGTAGCAAGATGCTGGAGGGGGCTTAGCTTCCACAAATAATTTCCCTTCACTCAAAGATAAAGCAAAGATATATTCCTGTAATGTCCATCTCTCTGCCTGTGAAGGCCAGCTTTCGGGGTTACGTTGTCACCGAATGCTCTGAAATCCAAAGAGAAACACACCTGCACAATCCATGGTCCTGCAAGAGATGTTGAAAATGACACAGTGTAGTGGTTTATTTGTAGGCTATGAAGTTGGAAGTGGCGAGAGAGTGCCACTGAGCTAAATTAACGCTGGAGAACGGCAGTCATGGTAGGTGAATAAAGTGCAGCACACCCAGCTCAGTCATCTTCAGCGCTTATGGAGCTATGCATTATTACAGTGTATGGAAGTATAGAGGCTCCTCTACTGGAGAGGCTTTGCTTTAACTCTTTGTTGTAACTACTTGCATGGGAAAATGTATAAGTGGAGATGATTGTATTTTGTTCATATATATTGTTAATAGAGGCAATTGGAGATTTGATTGTCAAATTTGTAGTAGTCACCTCATTGCTTTTTCAGGGTGCAGCTGTTGCATTACATTAGGCTACATTAAATGGATTTAGTTGACAATGTTTTCTAAAACGGCATACAATAAGTGCATTTCGACCATGTGGATATAATCCAGACATTGCAAGAATCATGCAACCCATAGCATCCTAGTTCAATGCAGTAGGGGAAGCACTGAAGCCCTTTATTTTGAAAGTCTAACCGGACGTATATCCATTAATGTATATCCATCTTCAACTGCTTATCCTGCGTACAGGGTCGCGGGGGGCTGGAGCCAATCCCAGCTTACATTGGGCAAAAGGCGGGGTACACCCTAGACAGGTCGCCAGTCCATCGCAGGGCCACACATAGACAGACAACCACTCACACTCACATTCAGGCCTAAGGACAATTTCGGAGACACCAATTCACCTAGCCTGCATGTCTTTGGATGGTGGGAGGAAGCTGGAGCACCCGGAGAGAACCCACGCGGACACGGGGAAAACATGCAAACTCCACACAGAAAGGCCGGGGCAACCGGGGTTTGAACCCACGACCTTCTTGCTGTGAGGCACCACCGCACCACCCTCCGGACGTATATTATATATACTAAATTATTGCTAATCATTGTTAACTTGACAGCAGAGCCCTACACGTCCAAAAAACTACGCTAAAGGGTATAGACTTGTGACATGAGAGCTTGTTAAAGTGTCATTTGCATGAGTCTCTCGGTTAATGCATGACCTGGCCGCCCTGTAAATGACGCTGCCACCAACTAGCTAACATTTAGTTGAATGAGCATGAGAGCATGAGTCTTGATAAGTTGGAGCTCTGAGCATGTAGTCTTTACTAGCTAGCTGCTAACTTTGCTGTTTGGTGCTGGGCAGGTACCATTGAGTAGGATTATCAGAGCTTATTTGCATGACAAACATATGACAAATATTAAGATAACTGTTCCCAGTAAAGGCTACCAGCTTCTGTGAATACTAAAAATGCTGTCGACGGGACAGATGCATCAGTCACTGCAGATTAAAAGAACCTCCATCCCTAACAGAAAATGTCCTTGAGGAGAAATTGAAATGCATTTGTATTTTCCTGTTTCACTTCTCTAGTGCAGGTTTATTAGTTTTTTTTTAAATTAACAAGAATATTTCTAACCAATCATTTCATTTGTGTTTTAATTTTCAATAAACCATGTGTGCGGTGTGAGAGACACAGAGACATAGAGAGGGGTTGTTGGTGTGTGTATTTTGTGTGTATGTTAATGTATTCATATGGAAGACATTACCCCCATCTCTCTCTCTCTCTCTCTCTCTCTCTCTCTCTCTCTCTCTCTCTCTCTATTACAATCTCCTCAGTCCTTTCTTGCTCCCGCTGCATTGCAGTCTCAGTTAAACCCTGGTCTGGATCTGATCTGAAAGCCGGATCAGGATTTAAGCGTCAGTCCACTGATCTGGTGTCTTTCTTCTTCTTCTTCTTCTTCTTCTTCTTCTCTATTCATTCATCTTCTTTCTTTTCTCTCAAAGAATCTCATGTTGGATAGCTAAGGTTTGTTTGTCCTTGACTCCTTGCTTTATGTCACCCCTCCATTTTCTATCTATCTTTCTATCTATCTATCTATCTATCTAGCTCCTTCTCCCCTTTGTTTCCTTCATTGTTTCCTTGTCTTTGGTTCTTCCTCCCTCATGAGAAGCTTAAACTTTTGATGTAATTTGCAGCAGCTTGCCAGCCTGCTGTCTTTCAGTAAAAATGAAGTTGTCTCGTAGTTTCCTCATCTTCCTGTTGTTTGTCCTGATACAAAACCACTCTCCTATGTTTTAGCATTTGCTGTCCTCACTTGTCCTCTGTGGCCTGCTGTCCTCACTTGTCCTCTCTGCCATGCTGTCCTCCCTTGTCCTCTTTGGCCTGCTGTCTTCCCTTGTCCTCTTTGGCCTGCTGTCCTCACTTGTCCTCTCTGCCATGCTGTCCTCCCTTGTCCTCTTTGGCCTGCTGTCCTCACTTGTCCTCTCTGCCATGCTGTCCTCACTTGTCCTCTCTGCCATGCTGTCCTCCCTTGTCCTCTTTGGCCTGCTGTCCTCACTTGTACTCTTTGGCATACTGTGCTCACTTGTCCGGTTTTCACTTTTCTCTCTCTGTCTTTTTGGATGGACCTGTTGTGTCGTTTAAAAATTTCGTGTTTGCCATAAATTGCTTCATGATGATTTGACCGTTGGACTGATTTGCTGGTTTCTTGAACACTTACAAGACACACATTATGTGGAATTGTGATGCCATTTACATTAAATTGCTGTTGTTGTTTCTATCCTTACTACCCTGTGTACTTATCCGGCATCTTTTTAGGAGCATTAAAAAACATAATAAAAACATGCAGGAGGCACAGCAGAAGGGAGGCCAGAGATTTTTTCTTGCCCTGCAAAGGCTACCGGAGATCTTTCTTATTTGTTGGTGGGGCTGTCATGGTGAAGTTGCAAGGCTGCCCCAAGTGCAGTACGTGGACACAGAGTTTATGAGAGAAGTTTATGAAGTTTTATTGCAAGATATCAGGGAGTGGAGGTGAAGTAGAGAGGAGATGACGGCTGGTAGGGCCCGAGGACAGATAGGTGAAGGTGGAGCATGGCTGGCTGGAGAGGTACAGGAATAGCAGGCAGGCAAGCGTGAGCCGATGAACTCGAGGCACAGGAAACAAACACATTAACCACATGCATAACTGAGGTATAGTTGTTAGAATAAACACTAGGGGTGGGATCACACCAACCTTGTTTAGTCCAGACCATGGAGGGGAGACCACACCCACAGACAGACAGACAGACAAACAGACAGACAGACAGACAGACAGATAGACATGGGAGTAATGGGATCACAGGACGGGGAAACACAAAACAACATTGTACCCTTTAATGTGCTTGGAGATAGACAAGAGTGAAAGCAGCTCAACCCATTTTAGATATAAATTTGTCTATATGACTAGACAATGTCAATTCCTCATCAAGGCTAATAGTGCTGAGTGCTGTATCATATTTTATCACCACTGGAGCCCAAGCAATACCAGATCCTATAAGGCCAATACAGTTATTTACTAAATTTAAATTTGATCTATGACCTTCTAAGTAAAGACAGAAGTCACAAAGACTAAACATCTATGATTTTCATATCGTATTACTATGTCAGAAGGGGGAAAGGGACAGGTGCATGAAAGACAACAGTAGGTCAGTTATTGTAGTTTGGCCCAGTTATAAACATGTACAGCAGTTTCAGCAGCAGCAGTGGCTTAAACACACAGCTCATGGATGCAGTTAAGGTACTTTAAAACCCTTATCCCTAAAATCCACTGGCTCCGGCTATGGCACGGCTGCGCCGCGGTTGCTGGAGCTCATCGTGGCCATTATAGTCAATGCTTGTGAGTATTTTTGCCAATCGTTCAGTGATTTGGAAATCACTAAATAAAGACACTTCCTATAACCACAGAACTCTCCTGAGAATCATCATGTTCAAGTTTTTTATTCCAGTGATAGCTGTCTGTACGTATGGGTATATTGCAAACAGGGGCTGCTAACAGCTATTTCAGCTACTTTTACTGGGGTCAGTTTGACTACATGTAAACACATAAAGGTTAGAAACACAGGGGCTCGAGCCGTGGCCCACAGCTGACTCCACAGCAACATTAAACATTACGTCTCCCAAAGTGCCCAAATTGTTCCAAAAGTTGTTGAGAGCATGTTTATCTACCAAATAGAAGTAACAACAAAATATTAATAGCAGCACATTATCAATGAATATTAACTTTTCATGTTGAACAATCAGTATATTGTTTTAACATTACTAAGGCTATGGAGAAGATATTCCTGGAGCACAGCTGTCTGAACATTGTTGGGGGGGCAGTGTCACTTTGAAAACCCCCTGGCATACAGTATGATGTAAAAATGATTTATTTTTCTCTTCGTGTCTCTTTTTTAGTCTTTTCTTTCGTCTGTTCTTTCCAAGCTCTCTTCTTCTGTTTTAATGCCTCTAATGAAAGTAAGGTGACATCTGCAGAGCGAGAGAGACAATGAAAGAGAGAAATAGTCATCCCAGATCATTTTCTTGCTGCTGGAAGACGTAGAGGAGAATCAGATGAATTGAGAGGGAGAGAGAAAAAGAGGGGAGGAGGAGGATAAGGTGGAGGAGGAGGAAGAAAAGGGAATAATAAAGAGAGAAAAGATAAGAGATAAAATGAAATTGCCTACACAACTCTGTGGACGCTGAAATAGAAAAAAATGTGGAAGGATATGGATACATAGAGAGAGGCAGAGAGACACACACACAGAGAGAGAGAGAAGAAGAAGAGAAGAGAGAGTAAGAGACGGGTCAAGCGAAGGGCAGGGCGAGTAAGAGAGAGAGGAGGAAGTGTGTCAGCCATGACAGATTTGTATTCCACAGTGAGCGTCTGACCTTAGCAAACCCATCACACACACACACACGCGCGCGCACACACACACACAGACACACTCGCACACACACAGAGAAATGCTTTTACTCTGTCACCTGTGCTCTCTCTCGTTCTCTCTCTGTCAACACACACACACACACACCGACACACACACACGCGCGCACACACACACACACTCACACACACTCACAAACACACACTCACACACACACAAACACACACAACTCTCACACACAGAGAAATGCTTTTACTCTGTCACCTGTGCTCTCTCTCGCTCTCTCTCTGTCAACACACACACACACACACACGCACACACACTTTACTCTGCCACCACTCTACAACAGGAGTGTGTGTGTGTGTGTAGGAAGGTGGGGGTGTGGGATTCTCTGTCTGTTGCCATGGTGACGGTAGCCTCCTCTCCTCTCCCATCGTCTATCCTGTGAGGACCAGATGAGTGTGTGTGTATTTGTGTGTGAGAGAGAGAGAGACATGGAGATACATATTAAGTGTTTGCCTGAAAGCAAAAGAAAGAAGACAGGTGTGTGTGTGTGTGTGTGTGTGTGTGAGTGTGTGTGTGCATTCTGACCATTTGACCAATTGTATTTGACTGAAAACAAACAAAAACCCTACTGCCCAAATGTAGTGAATGAAAATATAAAAACATCACTCACCTCACCTATTTACACCTTTACTGACTGAGGGAAAAATATTTTATAATCCTATAATCATAAAACACAAAGAGGAGGATGAAGGTAAGAAGCTAAATGTGATAAAAAGCCATAAATAATCAGATTGTGTCAGATCTGATTATCTGTATGTATGCGTCTTCCTTTGTGTGTGAATTCAGTTGAACGTCCACGCTGATCGAGAAGTCTGCTATGATGCTGCAGTCATGTTCAGTGCTTATGTTGGAAAAATGGCTTCTCTAATAGGAAGTTGCACCTGTGAACGCAGTGTTCACAGTCCACTATACTGTGGGATTTCGGACCTTTGACCTCCATCAATTCTTAATTTGGCAGCTCTTGGTTTTAACACCACTATTTAGCATTTATAAGCAACATATAAACATGTAATCTTTTATAACACTACAGCCTACTTCACTGTAGTTGTGTGTGTGTTTATCAATATACATTCCAACAGCTAGCTGCTCCCACAGTATGGAGCATGTGACACTTGTGTATAAACAGATAATTCATAATGGAACACAGTTTAAAATAGTTATAATCATATCAATTGATTTGTCTTCAGTAGATAGGTGGACAGAACTCTACACTTAACACAGAAGCGTGTTCTGATCCAATGCCTCAGCAGGACCACATCATTTGCCGTCAAAACAGCTGAGTTCGCTCGGTAACCTCACCTGACTTCCGTCATAATTCCCACAGGCCAATAAATGACCGTAAACAGATGT
>NC_060162.1:27334428-27336897 GCF_021292245.1 Micropterus dolomieu | reverse complement strand
ACACACGCGCGCACACACACACACACTCACACACACTCACAAACACACACTCACACACACACAAACACACACAACTCTCACACACAGAGAAATGCTTTTACTCTGTCACCTGTGCTCTCTCTCGCTCTCTCTCTGTCAACACACACACACACACACACGCACACACACTTTACTCTGCCACCACTCTACAACAGGAGTGTGTGTGTGTGTGTAGGAAGGTGGGGGTGTGGGATTCTCTGTCTGTTGCCATGGTGACGGTAGCCTCCTCTCCTCTCCCATCGTCTATCCTGTGAGGACCAGATGAGTGTGTGTGTATTTGTGTGTGAGAGAGAGAGAGACATGGAGATACATATTAAGTGTTTGCCTGAAAGCAAAAGAAAGAAGACAGGTGTGTGTGTGTGTGTGTGTGTGTGTGAGTGTGTGTGTGCATTCTGACCATTTGACCAATTGTATTTGACTGAAAACAAACAAAAACCCTACTGCCCAAATGTAGTGAATGAAAATAT
Source organism: Micropterus dolomieu (assembly GCF_021292245.1). Classification (NCBI taxonomy): domain Eukaryota; kingdom Metazoa; phylum Chordata; class Actinopteri; order Centrarchiformes; family Centrarchidae; genus Micropterus; species Micropterus dolomieu. Next base: position 27,336,391 of record NC_060162.1, on the reverse strand, counting down.
AAAAACATCACTCACCTCACCTATTTACACCTTTACTGACTGAGGGAAAAATATTTTATAATCCTATAATCATAAAACACAAAGAGGAGGATGAAGGTAAGAAGCTAAATGTGATAAAAAGCCATAAATAATCAGATTGTGTCAGATCTGATTATCTGTATGTATGCGTCTTCCTTTGTGTGTGAATTCAGTTGAACGTCCACGCTGATCGAGAAGTCTGCTATGATGCTGCAGTCATGTTCAGTGCTTATGTTGGAAAAATGGCTTCTCTAATAGGAAGTTGCACCTGTGAACGCAGTGTTCACAGTCCACTATACTGTGGGATTTCGGACCTTTGACCTCCATCAATTCTTAATTTGGCAGCTCTTGGTTTTAACACCACTATTTAGCATTTATAAGCAACATATAAACATGTAATCTTTTATAACACTACAGCCTACTTCACTGTAGTTGTGTGTGTGTTTATCAATATACATTCCAACAGCTAGCTGCTCCCACAGTATGGAGCATGTGACACTTGTGTATAAACAGATAATTCATAATGGAACACAGTTTAAAATAGTTATAATCATATCAATTGATTTGTCTTCAGTAGATAGGTGGACAGAACTCTACACTTAACACAGAAGCGTGTTCTGATCCAATGCCTCAGCAGGACCACATCATTTGCCGTCAAAACAGCTGAGTTCGCTCGGTAACCTCACCTGACTTCCGTCATAATTCCCACAGGCCAATAAATGACCGTAAACAGATGTTTTCAGACACTTGCTGAAATGACTGACTCTGTTGTTCTTTTTGGGAGGACAGTCTCCAGCATATTAATACACAATGAAATGTCAACAGCAACATTAGAACGAGTAAAAAATTTATTAAATGTTTACACTCACCTAAAGGATTATTAGGAACACCATACTAATACTGTGTTTGACTCCCTTTCGCCTTCAGAACTGCCCTAATTCTACGTGGCATTGATTCAACAAAGTGCTGAAAGCATTCTTTAGAAATGTTGGCCCATATTGATAGGATAGCATCTTGCAGTTGATGGAGATTTGTGGGATGCACATCCAGGGCACGAAGCTCCCGTTCCACCACATCCCAAAGATGCTCTATTGGGTTCAGATCTGGTGACTGCGGGGGCCATTTTAGTACAGTGAACTCATGTTCAAGAAACCAATTTGAAATGATTCGAGCTTTGTGACATGGTGCATTATCCTGCTGGAAGTAGCCATCAGAGGATGGGTACATGGTGGCCATAAAGGGATGGACATGGTCAGAAACAATGCTCAGGTAGGCTGTGGCATTTAAACAATGCCCAATTGGCACTAAGGGGCCTAAAGTGTGCCAAGAAAACATCCCCCACACCATTACACCACCACCACCAGCCTGCACAGTGGTAACAAGGCATGATGGATCCATGTTCTCATTCTGTTTACGCCAAATTCTGACTTTACCATCTGAATGTCTCAACAGAAATCGAGACTCATCAGACCAGGCAACATTTTTCCAGTCTTCAACTGTCCAATTTTGGTGAGCTCTTGCAAAGCGTAGCCTCTTTTGCCTATTTGTAGTGGAGATGGTACCCGGTGGGGTCTTCTGCTGTTGTAGCCCATCCGCCTCAAGGTTGTGCGTGTTGTGGCTTCACAAATGCTTTGCTGCATACCTCGGTTGTAACGAGTGGTTATTTCAGTCAAAGTTGCTCTTCTATCAGCTTCAATCAGTCGGCCCATTCTCCTCTGACCTCTAGCATCAACAAGGCATTTTCACCCACAGGACTGCCGCATAGTGGATGTTTTTCCCTTTTCACACCATTCTTTGTAAACCCTAGAAATGGTTGTGCGTGAAAATCCTAGTAACTGAGCAGATTATGAAATACTCAGACCGGCCCGTCTGGCACCAACAACCATGCCACGCTCAAAATTGCTTAAATCACTTTTCTTTCCCATTCTGACATTCAGTTTGGAGT
>NC_060162.1:27287184-27334328 GCF_021292245.1 Micropterus dolomieu | reverse complement strand
ATTTCCTGATCCCAGTCATGCTCCCCAGAGGATGAACCTTTAGACCTCCAGCTTAGTGCACCAAAACTTACTGTGATTTTGATCCTGGCATTAGTCTCTCTAGGATCATTAGCAGAATCACTAGTGTAAGCCATAGTTGACCAGGGGAGAGAATGACAACGTGAACCATGTAGCAGGCTACCTTGGATTGTGTGTGCCACTTGGATATTCCATTGCATTTAAATTCAGTCAATTCATTCAAGTCAGTTTCAAGTATAACCATCATTCAATGAGATGACAGCTGTCTGTGATGTGACCTGAAAAGCAAGCCATGATGGACGATACCTATCCATGGTCCAGGACCAGGATACATATTGCAGTGTAATGACATCTCTAAAAGGACATTTCACCACTCATCAGCTCATACAATTAAGTATGTGAAAAAATACAAATTCACTGAACGTTGAGGCATTTTTAGTGACTTTTACGTTGCAATAAAGACAATTTAAACTTAACACTTAAGGAAAAGTTAACTGGTTTTGGTAAAAAAACAACACAACCTGTGTCGTACTTCAAGTCACTGTTGACTTTTCAGTATTTAATCAAGACCGCCATCTTTCCTGAACCTTCACCAAGTGTTTTGAGTTGACGAAACCATAAAAATGTCCATCAAGCTTTAGTTTTCAAGAGTGGAGTTACAGTTGCATTGTAAGTGAATGTTCTGCAGAGTTGTTCACTATGAACATTTTGCACCTTTGCAGTTACGTTCATTAAAAACATTTCCTCATTTTACCGATGGTATGTTGGACCTTTTGTGTGTCACGTTGTGGTGAATATCAGTATAGGTGTGTTTTAAGGTTAAAGTAGCTACACTCAAAGCTTGGATTTTTACTCAGAACTACTGATCAGGCTGATCAGGCTGTTAGGTCAGCTCTCTAAGGTCACTTCGGTGTGTGTTTGGGTTTTTTCATGCTGATGATGGTTTCAAGGTTCAGTGTGTGACCTGCGTTTCCTGCTTTCACAGTAATAACACCAGGGCTCCAGATACAGAGAACGCCACATTGCACAACAGAAAGACACAGAGAATTACTGCACTGTACTACAGAGCTTTTACTGAAAACTACACACACACACACACACAGTGCACACAGCTTTCAGGGTAAATTAATACACACACTCTCAGCTTTCACACGAAATTACTGCAAACACAGACATTCACTGTCATAAGCAGGTTTAAAACTACAGACAGAGCTTTCACAACAAATTAGAAAAAACACACGCACACGCTCACATCACCTCTGGAACAGTAAAGGAACAGTCCAACATTGAGCTGTTTTGGGTTCTGTCTTTCCCAGAATCGGAGAAGATGGACATCAGTTTGTGCGTCTAGTGCAGAGAGAGGATGTGCCTGGAAGCAGCTAGCTAAGCTCTATAAAAAGTAAATAATGTAGCCCTTTGTTCATCTTTATTGTTTAAAAAGCCTCAGTAATTGCCCAAAACAGCTGCTTACTGTAGTTCTTCTCAAACAAACAGGAGGTAATGCATTTGTTGGGGACTATTTTCAGCGGCGAATCAATCGTCATTTGGTATTTCAGTGAGTGCTAGGTCAGCAGGAATGTGTCCTGTATGTGGGACTGAGTCCATATGAACTACAGCGTGTGTGTTCATGGTGATGAAGGAACATGCCACCCTATGCAGCAGTGAGGCTCACTGATGGGTTTGTAGTTTCTGGACAAACAATGGAGCTCTGTGGCTCAGAGGAAGAAAAGATTTCTAGCTGTGAGGCACACACAATACATGTTTCGTGGATACATTCATTGTTGGTTTTGCACTGCACATTTGTAAAATATTACAAGACTTGACATTTGATAATGTCAAAGAGAAAATATACAAAACCTAAGTGGAAAAAGAAAATGCTATCTGATTCAAATGGATTTGATTCTGTTCTAGTATAGGCTTTTTTTCTGTGGGTCTACATGCCTTTATTCAACTTTCATGCATTCATTTCTATTTCCACCTTCGGGTCAGTTAGGTCACACAGTATGCACACACACACACACACACACACACACACACACACTCAACATTTTACAGATTTTACTCACTCACCCACACTGGTGGAGATTTACAGGAATAAATATCCATTTTAGAGGAATTTAAAACTAGAGGGCAGATAGGAGTGTGTGTGTGTGTGTGTGTGTGTGTGTGTGTGTGTGTGTGTGTGTGCGTGTGTGTGCGTCTGTGTATCTTTGTGTAATACAGGCGTTTTTAACAGCAGCTGGCTGAAATGAGCCCTGAAATTGAGTGCAGAGAGAGAGACAGTATGAATGTGAAGCAGAGTGAAGCTGAAGCGAGTGAACGAGCTCAGCAGTCTTCTTCTGCATAAATAGAGGTTAGAAAAGAGAGTGAGAAAGAGGGCGAGGGAGTGAGGGATATGGAGAATATTTACAGGCAAAATGATAAAGAGCGAAAGAGAGCGATTTAGTCTGCATCTGTTCTACATATCAGAAGTCCTCCTTAGTCTACTACAGACAATAAAATATGTATTGGCATATTTAAACTCGTTTAACTTGGGTTATTCTTGTTTGATTTGCACAACAGAAACTAATGAGACCCTACTATCTGTAATACCTGCTTTCAGTTAGCAGAAGCAGTAGCATTCAACTCAGATACAGTAAATAGACTAAATAGTCAATCTGGGGTGGTTGGCAGCAGTCTCCAAGCTGCGGCAGCATTAATGGCAGTTGGCAGCACCAGTAGCGGCAGCAGTTAACAGCAGCAGTATCTGTATTAACGGCAAGCAGTAGCCGTTAGCAGAGGCAGTAGCTCCTAGCAGTGGCAATCACATTAGCAGGTGCAGCAGTGGTTAGCAGTGGCAGCAGCTCCTGGCTGTCACAACAGCATACAGCAGCGGTTTTAGCAGAGAGCAGCACCAGCAGCAGCTAGCAACCACAGTTAGCAGGTGCAGTTGCTCCTGGCAGTGGCAACAGCATACAACATCAGCAACAGTAGTAGTTAGCAACAACAGTAGGCTATTATTGTTGGCTGGCTGTCAGAGCAGCATACAGCAGCAGCATTAGATGTATCCATGCAGTTGTTTTCATGGACTGCAGTGGTGTACATTCAGCACTAAGGTAGATTAGCTGATCCAATTACTTCATATTGAATGTGCTAGAATCCTATTATTGCATCTAAAGGAAACAAGACAAGAAAAAACCCTTTTACTTCATGTCAGAGACCAAAATAAAATAAAACTGTTGCCCTCAATCAAAGCGTAGCCTATTTGTGTGAAAGAGGCAGCAATCTCGTCTCGGGATCACAGGGACCTCACAGATGTAGTTGCTGGTAATTACTACTAACTGGACTTTTATCATGTGAGTCATTGAACTCAGCTCTGACCTCATCTTTGATGAAAACAGCTGCGCAACATTGTTCTCGTTCTCTCGTCATCTTCGCTTCTTCGTCTTCTGGATGATGCCTTCTCGCATGCCGACCACGCAAACATTGGTCAAACTACCTGTCAATCGTTACCCTCAGCAGCACAGCAATAGCCAAGAGACAGAGCAGCAGCTTGCTTGTCAACAGAGGCACATGGCACATGGCACATGAACAGCATTAAAAATTCCCAAATGTAAATTCCCAGATTGATTACAGAAAAAATTCCAGTGTTTTCGTCTCGGTGGGGATCAGTGTGAAGCAGAATGCGTGATCTGAAAAGCTGGTACGTACGTGTCAAGTAAAGTGGCTAGCAAGCTAGAAGCCCACATAAGTTTTGCAAAAGACAAAATTGCAGCTAAATGAGAGTTTGTTTTTTAATGTTGAGGGCCAAAAGTTGAATGGAAAGGATGGATTACTTTATGTATTAAAGTTCAGTTACATAGTTGCATGGTTGCTGACTCATTTGTCAGTTATTTATAGATGTACGTATGTATGTATGAACGTCAGTATAAACATAGATTGTGTTTTGTCATTTATTGTAGGTACACGTTATAGTTCTCCAGAGCATTGTTTTTGGAATCACACACATTCAAAACAAAACACATTTCTTTGCTGCAGAATCCTCAGGGCTGAAACCAAACTCCCCTAAAGATCATTCAGGCAACAGAAACAATATAAATGCAGAGTAGCTTGTAGAAAATGGACAGAGTGATGGAAAAAACATGAGGCTGCGTTTGTGTGTGTGCGCGTGCAGGTATCATCTGTCGTCGGGCAGACTACGGTGTAATTTTCAGCACTTATTCAGATTGTTTTCCAGCTCTTCTTCTGTGGTGTCTGACTCTATTATTTACCATACTCGTCTATTTTCAGCTGAGTGACGCTTTACTACTCAGCGCCGGCTGGTCTTTTTGGCCGGGTCACCGAGCAGGAACGAATCTGCCCTTCACACCCCGAAATCTCATCTCATAGACACCAGAGGAGGTGTGTTAACACTCTTTCCATCTCCGCCTTTTCTTCCAGTTTCTCCTTCTTCTGTTCTTACCCTTCAGCGCCTCATCTTTTCTCCTAGTTTGTTTCTACACTTCTTTATCTTTCTCTTCTTTTACTTCCTCGGTCTCCTCTTCTGTTTTCCTCCATCTCCAGAGGAGAGGAGGAGTTGTGATGGTGTCAGTTTCATTTTAGATGATTAGTTTTCAGACACACACACACATTCACACACACACACACACACACACACACCACAGCTGACCCAGTTGTTTGTGTGTGAATGTGTGTGTGTGTGTGTGTGTGTGTGTGCGCGTGCGTGTGTGCGTGTGTGTGTGTGTGCGTGTGTGTGTGTGTGTGTGTGTGTGCGCGCGCGTGTGTGTGTGTGTGTGCGTGTGTGTGTGTGTGTGTGTGTGTGTGTGTGTGTGTGTGTGTGTGGTACATTGATTATTGCTGTGCTCTGCCTTAGGGATTGTAGCAGTATAATTGGTGGCAACTTAAAAGCAATAGCTGCTGTAACACTGCTGATCACACACATCACACACACTCTCATAGGGATCTAAGCCTTTCTCCGTCTGTGTTCTTGTGGACTTGTTAAAGTGCATCAATCATTGCCCAAGTACTGTTGCAGTTCATTTACCAAGAACAGTCCAACTACCTGGAAGTGTTTTGCTCCACACATTATAGCAACTTAGGGGTAGACAAAGATCCCATCATGCATTTCTTATCAACTGGCAGTGATGGTGGAGGATATGGGCCAAACCAAAGCTGTTTTACAGAGGAGACATGCCACTTTAAGAATCCTCAACACAACTCTATAAGGAAAGCCCATAATGCCAAATATGGCGGTTATCCCGACCCTCTCGCTAGGAAGCCTATCGGCTGCTTTTAACAGCCGAGGCGGGAAACATATTTCAGCCAATCGTGTGGTTCCACTGACATAAGGGTCTGTTATTCTTCTACTATGCATGCGTGGTAGTGGTGACGCATGCGTAGTAGAAGTATAACCAGTCGGGAAAAATGCTTTTTAAAACTTAGCTCTGGCTCTCTCCCCATTCATTCAGATAGGAGCCTGGTCTTGTTAGTCCGAAATAGCTGCCCAGAGGCATTACCAAGATGGCTGCCGAGTGGCAAGACTTGCCTTTAAGGACTTTGGCTTTTGAGATTTTTTGGTGGAGATTTCAATTATGAGGTCAGTTTATTAAAAATAATGCCTACTTGAAAAATTGTTTTCGGGGATGTGAGGACCTGCTAGCAGGGAATGAATGGCCATCGCAGTGATCACTGTCACTGTTCATTATTTTTTAACCCTGATGTCTCTTTAGAGTAACAAACATAAGATATTTTATTTTTGGCAAGATAAACTTAGCTCTTAGTCTTATTGTAACACACAATACAGTGATAATAACAGGCGAACAGATTTGTTTGTAATTATGCTGTTGTCCCAGTGGCAAATTACACATTCTTGCAAGTTTAAATTTACTAGTTGGAACTCCCAAGAACACAAGTTCAAACTTGGTGTACTCATAATTGAGAAAGACCTACACTTTGCTGACTGTCTCATGAGCCTCTTCAAAGCTTTACTCTTGTTGGTTGTATGCACTGTCAATCACATCTGTCAAAGCAGTTCTTAATGAAGCCCATGGAAGGGAAGTAGGCAGGTGGGAAAATAAAACCAGTAGAAACAGGAACATTTTACCAATTCAACAACTGTGTAGCGCCACAGCAATTTGTCGTTACGACCTTTTCTAGTCAAAGTGTGGACAGCAAGAACAAGAAGTTTATGGCGCAGACTTGAAGGTGTTTGTCATGTAAATTGTAAAATGGAGGTTGAAACTGAAATCTTTCAAAACAACTTTCATATTATTCTGAATACAGAAGGTGATCATCAAAACTGTGAAAAAATGTGAGCAACCATTAAACAGGTTTGAGTAGTAACCAACCAGCACCTCAAGAGGGATTTCCATTTTTCACTTTGCTCTCATTTTCATTCTTTTTCAGTGTTTCAAGCACTAGAAACAAATACACATTCAGGAAAACATTTTCATCCAAAACACGTCATTCCTGTGACCTGGAGCTGCTTGTGTATTTAATTTTTCATAATTAGAAGACGTGATGTGTAGTCAAGACAAATGACCCAATCATCTTGATCTTTGTATCTTATGTGGATCAGGAACAACACAAAGCCTGTTAATGCACATTCTTAAGATCCACCCAACAAGTTGAAAGTTCACCTCAAGCTGCCAAAGATAAACTCCTCCGCAACGGAAAAATAGAGACTGTCTGGAGACCCGAGGGGCATCTACAATGTGCAAGAAAATGGTCACTGACGGGGGTAGCCGAGCTTGCGCTGGCGTTTGCATGCTCTGGTTCTGATTACCTTCTTAAAGTAAAGGCATGGTCACACCAGAATCTAAACTGGTAAAATACCGCCGCAAAATCAGTTCATTCCAAAGAAATCCCAGCCCTCAGTGGATCCACCTACAGCAGCAAGTTCATCTCTGGTGAACTAGCGGTCTTGACACAGCTAACCTTTGAGGGAATGGAGAGAACTATCGTAGCTTGTTAGCTGCATTGCACCATCAACTTTTATTTAACCTTCAGTGTAGGAGCACAAACTGTTTCACAAAAGTTTACTGACAGTTTGATTGACATTGAAATAAATGGTGCAAATATGTCTTTTGCATAAGCTGGGAAATCTTATTTTCTCAAGAGGAAAATGATGAGCTAGTGTGTTGATGGTAAACAGTAGTTTTCCAACTGGTCTTGCAAAAGTAGTCCCGATGTCACCAAGTTATAAGAACCACATATTGTTTTGAAGTTCATCTTTCTAAGTCTGTCATATGACCCTTGCCTTGCATATTGAATCAGTCCCTCAGGAGTCTCTCAAAGCGATGCTTCTGCATGTGTCAGCCAGCCCTGCTAATTTGCATATCAAGATCTTATCGCAATGCAGGCTCGAGATAACAAAAACGCTAATAAATACCAGGTGTAGCTGGAAAGGTTACGCCTGGTATTTTCAGTTATCAGATGTCATTATCCAGATGAAATATCCAGATACAGATTGCTGGTTAAAACTGGGGTAAGCAATTTATTTCAGAAGAATATTTTTTTAGGTTTGTGTTTAGGGGAGTGGCTTTGGAGGGAGGCCTGAAGGGAGGCAGTGGGATGTTTTCAGTTGGACACATTAACAGTCTAGCTATCTCTTTCTGGTTTCTCCAACGTTGCCTACTCCAGCTTTAATTTTGGTTCAAACCTTAAGTATATGGAGCGTAGTAGTAGTAGTAGTAGTAGTAGCAGTATGTGTCTCACATTTTTGTCTTGTCACTTACTGAGTGATTGCTTACATTCTACCTCTACCATTTAAACATGAGTCTATACAACTCCACTATACAACTAGTTATTCCAAAACCCTGTATATGGATTCAAAGGAACAAAATCCTAATTTTGAAGTACATCTATTTGAAATGTCTGCATGAATCCAGCGGGGCTCATTGATAAGATCAGAGGATTCTTAGTCTTTACATTGAGATGACTGATATCTGTTGATTGATGACTCTTCAGATGCTCTGCCGCTTTTCTTGCCTGTGATCTTCTTTACCACTCTTCTTCCTCCTTTTCTTCCTTCTTGTCTCTTCCACGTCTCTTCCTTATCTGCTCATCTCATCTGTCATGTGCTCCTTTCATTTTTCTTTCCTCCGCCTTCTTTGCTCCCCTCCTGCACCCGCCCCCCACCCCCCAACCCTGTCCCGGTCCCTGCTTTTTCTCCCGTCCTTCCTCCTTCCCTTTCCCCTGGATGAATTGTTAACAGAGGCCACGCCCACTCAGTATAGACCTGCCTACACACCGACTCCTCCTCGTCCTCCCTCTGCTCCTCCTGCCCCTTCTGGCACCCCCTTGACTTACTCCTCCTCCTCTGATCCCCCACCAGTGTCCCCCAGCCCAGGCGTTGCCCTCCCCTCTGCCCCCCGCGACCTGGTCCCTGTCCTAGTGTCCAGCCGATTTGTCCGACTCAGCTGGCGTCCCCCCGAGGAGACCAGAGGAGCTGTGCAGACCTATGGCATTTATTACTCCCAGGATGGAGTCGAGAGGTAAGACGGACTTTCAGATTCTAAATCCCTCCTCTTAGGCAATGGTTCCCAACCTGGAGGTTAAGATAATCCCACAAACTTATGTTTACTTTTTTCAGAATTTTTCTAGTGAATAACTAGATCATTTTGCTTTTTAGGGCCTTAAATATAATTCAAATTAAATAATGATCAGAGAATGAAGAATCTGCAATCTTGTGTAGTATTCAAAAGACATATGCAACCTGTGATGAGAGGTAATATGTAAAGTTACCGTTGTTTCAGGGTATCATAAGCCAAAAGGTTTGGGGACCACTGCTATAAGATTAAATAATTTGATTCATAGTTTATGAATGCACAGGCCCATGTGAGAAGTCTAAAAAATGAGATATGGTTTTGTTTTTTAAGCTACAATGGTTAGTAAACCCATGTTGTCGATTGTATACCTGAACCCAGGTACTTTAACCCATGTTGTTGACCTCTAAAACCACACACAAACTGCAGTGTTTTACATTAGCCTGTGGTGTTGGCCCCTGAAGGGACATGAACTCAGGATGATGAAAGTATCCAAAGGTACATGCTGGACCACAGGACCCACAGCATTGACTTCTCCAGGGACCTCAGAACCATAGTGTTTAGTCAGAGGTAGAGCAAAGAGAACCAAAAACATCAAATTGTGCAAACTTTACATATTTTTGTTATATTTTGATGACCATATCTGGATGACCCTTATATTCATTTCTGTACATTAGGTACATCTACAATGGTCCTGAGAGCTCAATGCACTGCAGCTTAAGAAAACACAAGGAAATTAAGAAAACGTCTTTGTTATTTCAACATGTGCCCAGCATTTAGAAAACACGCTGCAAATAGAGAAAACACAACCAAACAGAGAAACGCGCTGTGAGTAAGCAAGCGACTCAAAAAATGTAATTCTACCAGACATTGTAATGATTTCTGCTACAGCCTGTAGCCTGTGTAATCATTTGGGCATTATCAGACCAGAAATATCCCGGGTATAGGCTACAGCAGGCCAGGCACTGTCTTGATACATTTGCTTATTGCTCTTTCCCGGAAAACCATCCATCCTTCGTCAACCGCTTATCCTGCGTACAGGGTCGCAAGGGGCTGGAACCAATCCCAGCTTACATTGGGCGAAAGGCGGGGTACACCCTGGACAGGTCGCCAGTCCATCGCAGGGCCAACAGTAACCAGTACAATACAATGAAATTGGCCTTTTAGTAACTATTTAATACACAATATCATGGAAAAAATTATATGGGTGTCTTTTTTTTTTTAACACATTGTTTATTGTAGCAATAAAGTAGTAGTATAATGAACTGTACTAATTCAATTACTTTTTAACATCTCTTATGCCTAACTGTGAACACATTTTTAATCCTTTACACCAACAACAGTCGTTCAGACTTGCCCTCATGTGAAGCCAACGAAATTACAGCCAGGAGCATTAACGAACCAAGCGGTATCCACTACGTTGATAACGACCCCACCGAGGTTGAATTGCTGGGACTACGTGCCAGTCAGTCAGAACTGAAGAAGCCTCTTGGAAAATGTCTTCCAGTATCTTCAACCAAGACCAGTTGCCCTTGATTTAACCCTCCTTGAAAAACTTGATGACTGAGAATCTCGACAGACATTTTATTTAGTTGTGTTTTCTATAAACCCCATTTCCAGAAATTTTGCAATAAAACAAAAATCTGTGATTTGTTCATTCATGTGAACCTTTATTTAACGGGAAAAAGTACAAAGAAAATTGTTACTGACCAGCGTAATTGTATTTTGTAAATATAAACAAAGTTAGAGTTTCATGCCTGCAGCACACTCAACAAAAGATGGGACAGAGTTAAAATAAGACTGAAATGTCCACAGAATATTCAAATAACATCAGTTTGGAAGACTTCACAATAAGCAGGCTAATTGATAACAGGTGAGGTATCATGATCGGATATAAAAATTGCATCTTTGCACGTTAGGATGGGTTGTGGCTCACCCTTTTGTGCCAAAAACTGTGAGAAAATTCAGTTGAAGTCAGTTCAAAGGGAAACTTTTTCAATGCAAGATTGCAGAGAATTTAGGTCAAAATCAACAGTACATAATATTATAAAAAGATTCAGGTCATTTGGAAACATCTCCTTGCGTATAGGGCAAGGTCGGAGACCACTGTTGAACGTGCGTGACCTTTGAGACCTCAGTCGGCATTGCCTAAGATGTCGTCATACTTACATTACATTTACTCATTTAGCTGTCGCTTTTATCCAAAGCGAATTGCAATTTCTATATATGTCAGAGGTCGCATGCCTCTGGAGCAGAGAGGGGTTAAATGTCTTGGGACACATTGGAGGATGTTTCACAGTAGGGGATTGAACCCGGTTATCTCGCACCAAAGACATGTGTCTTATCCACTGCCCCATCACCACAAATGTAGTCACATGGGCTCAGGTGTACTTCAGAAAATTGTTGTCACTAAAAACAATTTGCTGCTGCTTCCAGAAATGCAACCTGAAACTGTATTAAGCAAGGAGGAAGCCATCAATTGCATGCTTAAACGCCCTTGAGTTCTCTGGGCACGAGGTCATTTCAGATACACCGAAAGACAGTGGAACTGTGTTCTGTGGTCAGATGAGTCCACATTTAGGCATGGGTGATTTGCATGTGTGGGAAGGTACCACTGATGATTTTAGAGAGACATGTTGCCATCAAGGCATTGTTTCTTCCTCATTTTGCATGGGCTATGGCAGTGTGGCTTGGTAGAAACAGAGTGCGTGACAACAGCGGCCAAAGACAGTTGAGTAGCAGAAGTTTTGTATCAAACAAGAATGGACAGAAATTCCAATTGCAAAACTTGCACAATTCCCAAACGATTAGAAAGTGTTATTAAAAGGTGATATAACACAATGGTAGACATGCCTCTGTCAGTAAAATTATTTAAAAAAATCTATTCTTTGTATTTATGTCAGTTAAATAAAGGTTGATATTAATTAACAAATCCCAGATTTTTGTTTTAATTGCATTTTGGAAAATTTCCCAACTTTACTGATCACTCTGCATTAGTTTACATTATTGTTGAGCGTTAAAGTTGATTCTTGATCTTGGAAATGATGTGCTTACATGCAGCTATTGATCAGGGAATGTTCTACATGTTCACCACTTTAGTTTAGTGTTTTAGCATGCTAAAATTAGCAGAGGCTAGTGGGAATGTCATTTGTTTTGCAGACATTTGCCCATAAACCAAAGTGTCATCCTCTGTGGAACATTACTGTCTCCACAAGCTTAAATGACAATCCATCCAAAAGTGGACTGACAGGCCTCTCAACTGACAGACTGACTGACAGATTGCCATCCATAGAGCCCCACCGCTAGCCTGGGTAACAAGGTAGTGTGAACCATGCTACTGTACTGTAGTTCAATGTTGTTGACTTATAAAGGGACAAAGGACTGGTGGTGCAGAGTTGTATACTAACAGAATGTCAAAGACAATACTTTTTACCTTTGATCACAGCTCTGCTGCTCACAGTAGCATTGAATGTTTACTAGAAAAATCTCTGGGTGACATGTAGCGAGTCCCCCGCTGATGTTAAATGGTAACCTCTGACAGTCGGGCTCCAGCTGAAGGCTTTCACATCCAGGCTTTTAAGCTTTGTTACCTCAGGGACTAACCAGCCTGCAGTGCTTTAGGGCTGTAAACGGTACACTGGACAAAAGAGCCACTGAAGTTTCATCATGAAACGATACAACAGAGATTCTGTCAGTCTTAATGACTTACAGAAAGAACAGAGGCAGAGGTTTTGGCAGTTGTAATGACTTAGAGAAAAAAATAAAGAGATGGCCTTTTTCATCACTAATAACTTGCAGAAAAAGAGAGAGGAGTGAGGGAGAGCGACTGTGAGGGAAAACAATATGATTACAGGAAGAAGGGCGATTGAGGATGAAATGTTTTGTCAGTTATAATAACTTCCAGGAAATATATTGACTATGGAATAGATAAATAGGAAAAAAGATCAAGAGAGAAAAATGGGAAAAGAACGAAAGCACAAAGAATTTGTTTTCACTCTCTATTTAGGGGCTTTTGGCAAAATATGTTTTATGCTGTTTGAAATGATTTGGATTTCTATTTATATAAAAACATAGCACTGAATAAAACAGAACACATACATGGATGTCATGTATTTTATTTGCTTTTAAGGTAGATTTTCTATCTGATTAAGTTCAAAACAGAGTGTTCAGAACAGGAGCAAACGATGACGTAGACGCTCATGTTTGGCTCTATGATTGGGTCTCATAAGTCATGCAAAGCAGTAAGACCATGCTACTGACAGAGCTTTTGATTTGGTATTTTTATTAAAATATTTTGTACCGTACAAATAACACTTATGCGTACACTTGCACTGTGCATGTCGCCATTTGCTTTGCGAGAACTCCCAGTTTGTTTTCCGCTGCCACACTCTGTGTTACATTCAGTAACAGTCCCAGATTGTTATTTGTCCGTGCAAAAAAAAATAAATTCTTCGTCTGTATTTCTTTATTCTTTCGCCAAATCTTCTGTAACTACGGAATAGACCATCTGCTTCAGCCTATATGTCGTGAGGCAAAGAGAATAGGTCTGGAGGTCGGGATGGTGGATGGGCAAGTAGCATATGACTTTTCTGCAAGAGACCTGAGTTTGCATCCTGTTACAGACTTGCAACTAACTTACTTTCATAACCACAACCTTTGCCTACCTTCACCCATACTGTAGTTGTCATGTGCAGAGAGTGTAAAATGGCAGAATTTTAAAAGCATTCCCACTGAATGTAAAACAAGACTAAGAGTCTACTGCCATGCTAGCAGCGCTTCAACAACAGTGACAATGACAACTGTTAGCATGCTGATGTTTAGCAGTTATATTGTTTCCGATGTTCATCTTAGTTTAGCGTGTTAGCATGCTAATATTTGCTAACTAGAAAAGATGCCACTCAGGTGCTATACATAATACAGAAAGGCAGGAGGGTAAAGAGAGAGATAAGAGCTGAACGAGTGAGAGACGTTCCGCCCATCCTACTCTCAAATGGAGAGAAAATGAGAAGACTCAGAATGACTGAGTAAAAATTCAAGCAGAGAAAGAATTGTCTCTTGCTGTCTGTGGATTATTTGTTTTTGAATGGACTGAATGACCTCTGACTGTGGCCTTTGAAGGGCAAAGAGAATTTACACTGTGTGACAGGAACAGACCTGCTGGTTAACTCGACGTCCTACTCGGTCTCTCTCAGAGCTCGGAGGACAATATTGATTCATAAACCCTGAGAACTCCACTCTCCTTTAGTATTTATCGGTAACCTTTGTGTCTCTACTGCTGCTGCAGATTTTGGTTGATTTGTTGCTCTGTCAGTTTGTCAGCACCACACTTTGGTCCAGAGACAGACATCTTGACAACTTACTGGAGTGGCATGATATTTGTCGTGAAAATTAACTGTCTGCAGAGGATCATGGTAACCTCTGACAAAATACAAAATACTCTGACAGTATTTTAACGGGGTTTTAAGTGGGATGATTAACAGATTGATTCATGGATTGTGAAATTTTTTAAATTTTAAAAGGTTTTCCACAATTTTTAAAGAGAAAAGAAAAAATAGTGAAAGTCATTCATTCATTAATACTATAAAAAGACATTAATCTTTAATTGAGGTGAAAACACAAGAGTTGTCTGGGTTTTTTTGACAGTAGAGTTAGGAGAGAGCTCAAACCTGTCAACCCAATAATTCATTGTAATTTATTAACCTTTTACAACTAACTGTCACAGACTGCTAGTACTAGGCATAGTGAGATGAATATGAACATGTAATTAATGTATTAAAGGAGAAGACTCCCGTCTTTTGGGTCATTTTTAAAAAGAACAGCTTGTCATAAAAATAATGCTGGTATAAACCAGAGGATACAACTGAAACCTTAAAAGTCTGGTATTTCCTCAACTTTAAAGACATCTGACAGTCCAACAGTGTAATATATGCTGGAAAACCTTATCTCAAACTCATTGCAAGGGTCTGTTGATCAAGAATAGTCCATTTCCTTTCACCACAATCAATCAGTGTTAAAGGGTTTTACCCATTAAAGGTCCCTTAAGATATTACAATCTATTATGGGGTTGCCAAGTTTGAGCTCTGTCCCAACTGTCAAAAGACTCTTAGGCCTTGTTCAGACTGATAGTCCAAATATGTTTTTTTAGGCATAGCCAGATTGATTATAGAAAGCCTGGACAGCAAAAAAAAAAAAAACAACAACATGAAATGTAAAGCTCAAATCAAATTTCAAGGTGTCTTTTGCACCACTCACAATGCGACACACAACAACGATGTTAAATCCAGAGTGACTGCATTTCAGAGCAGCTGTGCAGAATGCTGCTGCGCACTGTCAAGTCGCCGTTTGGAGGGCGAGATGATGGATCTCCATTTCTCATGCTTCCGCGTTGGAAAGCCACCTCACCAGCGTACATAGCTGCTGATGCTCAATAACAAAAGGAAGAATCTTAACATTGGCATTGAATTAGCAGTTTTACTGTTTACCATGTTCCCATAGTGTGCTAACATGATAAAATGTGCTAATTGGCACTAAACACAGAGTACAAGTGAGACTGACGGTAATGTAGAATTGAAATGAGCAGAACAGACGTGCATGTTAAACGTTCTTGTCAGCAGATCGCTTGTTAAACTGTACTCTTTGACTCCCTGGCAGCGGTACAGTTTTCATCCCCCCCCCCCCTAAATGAAGGATCAGTTACAATCTGGAAACCTAACTCTGCTTGTGTCTGATGTTCTGTTGTGTTTCTCACTCCATAAAATCAAGACAAGAAATTGCAGCGAAATCAATGTGACAAAGATTCTTTAATTTATAGGAACATAATTCTTTTAATTCTTTTTAAAAAATATTTAGTATAAAACCATTCCTTTTCACTGCCAGCTTCTTTACAGTGAACTGTGCAGAAAAAGCCACAGTATGTATTTGATGGTGCAGTGGAAACATTTTAATCTTTGCAGTTGTCTCTTCAGTGATTTGGTCATTAGTTGAGGACTGAGAGGCTGCAGAGGTGCTGTAATCTGAGGATTAGCTGCAGTCATTGAGGGATTACACAGATTAAATCTGGTTACAGCTCCCATTATCTGTACTGCAGTGCGATTTAAAAGTTATCAACTCAGAATTTTTCAGATTTTCATAATGAAACAAAACAAAATACAAAAATAGCTAGTTAGTAAAATGAATGTTAGTAAAAAATGCTGTGATGATGATAATATTATTAGTAAAGTTGAAAAATGTTCTTTGTTATGTGTGTGTTATATTTGTAATGAAAACAGTTCAGTGTATGACACTGTGTTTCACTGTGTCAGGGAGCGATCAGTGAACGTGTCGGAGCCAGAGTCTTTGGAGCTGACAGTCTCCAACCTGAAACCAGAGGAGAGCTACAGCTTCAGGGTCATTGCTTACAATGACGTGGGGCCAGGAGAGAGCTCCGCCCCCCTGAGGATCACCACCAAACCTGACAGTAAGACACAGGCGCACAGACACACACACACACACACACACACACACACACTCACCAACACACATTTTCGCTGTCTTTGTTTTGTGTATTGTGTACATTTAAGACAACCCTGATTTTGAAACAACCCCCAATTGTTTGCATAATTTTTTTGGGAGGAAATAATTTTTGAAGATAAGAAACGTCATCAGACGATTCCTGATGTGAAAATTTTGGAAGCTTTTTGAGAAACATTACATCACACGTGGTTAACGTTGACAGTTGGGTTAGGCATCAAGTCAAGTCAAGTCAAGTTTTGGCTGCCCGCTTGAAAAGAATTACAATAGTCAAGCCTGGAAGTAATGAAAGTATGGACCAGTTTTTCTACAGCGTTTTGAGACTGGATGTTCCTGATTTTAGCAATGTTACGCAAATGAGTAAAAAAAGTAGGCAGCTCTTGAAATTTGCTTAAATTGCAGATTGAAGGACATTTCCTGATCGAAAATAACTCCCAGGTTCCTCACGGTGGTACTGGGGGCCAGGGCGATGCCATCCATAGTAGCAATGTCGTTGGACAATATATCTCAAAGTTGTTTGGGCCCAAGTAAAATAACTTCAGTTTTGTCTGAGTTCAGCATGAGGAAATTACAGGTCATCCAGGCTTTGACATCTTGTATGCACACTTTGGCTAACTGATTTGAATCACCCGGCCTGATTGCTACATATAGCTGAGTATCATCAGCATAGCAATGAAAGTTTATGGCATGGTTCCTTATAATTCTACCGAGAGGAAGCATATTTAGAGTAAAAAGGATTGGTCCGAGCCCCGAACCTTGTGGTACTGCATGGTCAACGCTGGTATGCATGGAAGAATCATTGTTCACATATACAAATTGGGACCAACTGCATAAATAGGACCTAAACCAACTGAGGGCCAATCCATTGATGCCAATAAAATTTTCCAGTCTCTGTAGTAGTATATGGTGGTAATTGGTATCAAAAGCAGCGCTTGGATCTAGCAAGACAAGTCAGTTGTCTGATGCAATCAGCATATCATTTGTAACTTTCACCAGTGCTGTCTCAGTGCTATGATGCCTTCTAAACCCTGACTGAAAGGCCTCGAACAAGCATCAAAACTACTTAGTTAGGTTTGGGTAAAAAGAAGTCAACCTGGTCTCACTCCAGTGGCCCTCTGTCAAACTATGACTACTTTGTTAGGTTTAGGCAAAGATTTTAAATACATTTTGTGCGTTGACTCCACATGGGAAACAAACAGCGACATCCTGGGTCAAAGTCCTGTGCTTGACCCATTGCACTGGACGATCTCTTTTTCACTGCTCTGTATACGACCTCTCCTGACTTCAACGGCACATCACAACATTACACTAGAAGCGACTCTACCTACAGGGTCTTAGTTTGATGCATACAGACACTGCCAAAGTGGCCTCACTCTGTGATGTAATGTGACTCAGATCTAATATTCTGTAATTGCTGGAGTCATGAGAATTGTGGGACCTTCAAATGGTCAGAGACCATCACTGTAGTCATGGTAGTAGATGTAGCTGAACAAAGTTTTATAGTATCAGTAGTGATTACAGAGTAGTACTTGTAGTAGTAGTAGTAGTGTGTGCATTTGTGAGTGTGTTTGACCAATATGTTGTTTCTGTGTTTTTCTACAGTCCAGGTTCCCAGCAGAGTGGAGTCTCTCCAGGCTGAGGCTCTGTCTCCCACCTCAGTCCAGGTGAGCTGGGAGCCTCCCAGCCAACCAAACGGCCCGGTGCTGGGCTACAGACTGCTGTGGACCGAGAGCCCGTCTGGCAAGGAACAGGTCTGCACCATCACTGCCATAGCACCGCTTGTCAGAAATCCAGTCTTTATGTGGAGTTTAATAAACCACTGAATATAATCTATGTCACAAATCACAGCCCTTTTTGTCAGTCCAATTCAAGAAACAAACATCGTACACATACTGCTGGATTAAACATAATTTCCATTGATGTCATGTTACTGAGTGAAATGCTTTATTTCTGGCCATCAGCTTGTAAATGTAGGGAGTGAAACCCCCAAGTGTTCGTTACTCTGATAGAATGAAGTGTAATCACTCCTCTGTGCTTGTGTTCAGAGTGTGGAGGTGAATGGACTCAACTACAAGATGGACGGCCTCAATAAATTCACAGAGTACACAGTTCGAGTTTTGGCGATTAACCGCTACGGACCAGGCGCCGCCTCAGAGACGGTCAGCGTCACCACCCAATCAGACGGTGAGCTCTACCTTAACATCTCCTCATATATCCAACGTGGTAACAGCGCTAACTGTTGAGTTCTGTACAAAGCTAGCTGCTGTGCATAAGGTAAAAGCGTGTCAGTTAGCAGTGAGGAGCTCTACTGCTAAAAGCTTCTGATTGTGCTGTCAGTTCAGTTTTAAGATTCTCTCTTAAAACACTGAAACCACATTGGGCTGTTACACATGTAGTGTGCTTCACAATCAGTGTCTCATGCACAGCTGTGTGGCTGTAGGGCTGAACTATTTGGGGAAAAAATCTAATTGCGATTTTTCCGCCACATATTGCGATTACGATTCTATTTGCGATTATTTAAAAACAAAAAAGTTCAGCTGAAGTTCAATATTTACTGCCAGTCTATTTTTGACGGAAGCCGCGTCAAGCAGCAAAACCGGGCAGTCAGACACAGAACGGCATAGAGAATCCAGACAATTTTCAAAATAAACACACTGTCCATACTCCCGATCATATATCAACAAAAAAGACAAAAAAAGAAACAATTTAACTACATAGCCTACCTAATCATGATAGAGGCACAAAAAACAAGGACAGCTGAATAAATTCACAAAATCTCAACAAGTCAGCAAAATCAGGCAGTTAACACGCTCTTATTCTGAAATGCTCCATGTGGGATATGTAGCCTACGCAGAGAGCTGTTATCCGTAGTTGAAGTTGCACAGAATGACAAATTAACAGCGCGTCAACAACGCCGGGCAGCTAAACGCTCCGCTGCTGAAACACTTCAGTGTGAGTTGACGCCGCGGCACAGCCGTTGCTTGTGTCGGTTCGCGTGACGCCATGATCCCATGTTTTTCTCCAGTTTCGTTTGTTTGTTGTAAAATGTACACGCTCCTCACATGTCCTCGCACTGATTGAGTGGGACTATAACAGGAGGCGCATGGCGCTTGTGATTGGTTAGCAAGTCTGTCACACAAGCACGACAACGGAATGAATTTGTAACTGCACGACTGTTAAAAAAGGGGTCAGATGCGCTGTATAATTAACCTACATTTTAATCGCCGTCTTCACGATTAGCTAATCGCATTCTTTCAAATCGCAATTTTGATTTGAAAACGATTAATCGTTCAGCCCCAGTGGTTAGTAACATCCCATCCTTCTCATGCAAGTGCACACAGACATTACCGGCTACTTTATCACTATTGCTCGCTGAAGCCAACGCGGTTTGCTGTCACAGCTCTCTCTGCCACCCCAACCTCCTGCTTATGTGTTTCTTTTGGTATTATTTATTTAACAGGATTTAATGTTCATGTATGTTTATTAAGGAGGAATGAGTTCTCAGCACAATTCTTGTTTCGGCTCTGTTCTCTCTCAAAGCCTTTTCCAACAAATTTAACTGTACGACCATTTGCTATAAATCCTTGGCATGTCAGTGATGATCTCATGCTGTGCTGGTGGGCAAATCAAATCACAATATTTTCTCTCCATAATTGCCACTTGGTTTTCACTTCCTCTTTGCTACACTCTGACAACCATTTGCAACAGGAATTAGAAAACCATGGTATGTAATGCCATTTACACCACATGTCAAGATCGCCAAGTGCAGAGGCAGAAAAACAAGGATTTGGGCCCAAACGCAAGACCCCAAAAGGAGCGGATGCAGTTCATAGTGTTTATTCCAACAATATAGAAAGCCAGGCTTCTATGTAGATGTAGCAGGCGAGAGTCCAAACACGTATAGTAATTCAACATCCAACAGAGCAGAAAACAACACAAAGAACAGGCAGAAATAATCGACATAATACAATGATGGCGCTACAACACATGGCGGGGAACCGGACAATCAGGACAAGAGGAAACAAAGCATGATACCAAACACCAGAGACAGACGATTGCTAGACTAAAACACGCAGATACACGGACCAAACAGACAGACAGACAGACCAAACCTGACACCACAGGTTATGAAATATTGGAGTAAATGTCTACATTTCAAAATAAAATCATCACGAAAATTGAAAGTTACACATGCATACACTTGCCCCAAAATACTGATGACATGACCTCAAGGGCCCTGATTACATCACATTACAAGTAACGATATAATTTTTCTGGAGTGGGGGCATCGGTTAGCTCACCTGGTGGAGCACACGCACCATATGCAAAGGCTAAAGCAAAGTCTTTATAGGCCGCCATCTTGGCAATACTTCCAGGCAGCTATTTCGGACTAACAAGACCAGGCTCCTATCTGAATGAATGTGGAGGGCACTTATACAGGTCACCGGGACATAAAAACAGTTTAATAAGGTTTAAAAAGCGTTTTTCCCGACCAAAATACTTCTACTACGCATGCGTCAACACTTACATCACCACATGCGCAGTAGAAGTAAAACAGACCCTTATATCAGTGGAACCACACGACTGGCTGAAATATGATTCCCGATTTGGCTGTTAAAAGCAGACGATTGGCTTTCTAGCTGGAGGGCGGGATAACCGCCATCTTTGCCGTTACGGGCATTCCCCATAGAGTTGTATTGAGGATGCGATTGAGTGGCGTGTCTCCTCTATAAAACATCTCTGGCTAAAGTCCCCTCTCTCTCTCTCTCTCTCTCTCTCTCTCTCTCTCTCTCTCTCTCTCTCTCTCCCACATTTCCTGTCTCTTCTGCTGATCAAATAAAGGCAGAAAAACACCCAAAAATGACTTGAAAAAACAAACAAACAAAAGAGTGAACTGGACCCGACAAGTGGAAGAGAGTCAATCATGAAAGACAATCTGAAGAGGAGTTTATCCTGTATGTCCTGGGTTGTTTAAAATGAGAACATTCTCACTGAATATAATCCATGTTTACACACTCAGAGCTCTCCTGAGACCAATATAATTAAAACAGGTTATGTAAGTCCAGTAATAAAGTGTCATTAGCATCTTTATTTCTTGGATGTTGTTGAGGTTGTCATAATTTCCAAAGCATTGACCACACAGCATTTCAATGTAAATCTCCTTTAAATAAGGGCATACAAAAATCAATAAAATGAACAAAGCTAATAAACAGGCTGTTGGTATTTCAAAACACACTCTGTCCAGAAAATCTAGGGATACTGAGAGTGTGTGCTGTCTGCAGTGTGGCTCCAAGTGGTCCCAGTTTGAAGCTCTGCAGCCGTTCAGCTGAGACCAGAGAACTGCTGGACCAGGTGCTGCCTATTACCTGACGCTGTGTGTGTGTGTGTGTGTGTGTGTGTGTGTGTGTGTGTGTGTATGTGTGGATGTGTGGATGTGTGATTATTGGTTTGGCTGAAGGAGTGGGAAATATAGAACGACGAGCCAAGCAACAGCGGCACACACTTTATGTCTATGAGAATGTGACCCCCACCCCCTCTCTTCTCTCTCTTCTGCTGTCAGTTGTTTCATTAGGGGACTCGGGGGTCTTTAATTAAGCACCGGGGATGAGGAAGGAGCTTCTTCATTTTAGAGCCTCTTAGCCTGACACACTAATAGAGTCCACACACACACACACACACACACACACACAAAGAGGGAGGCTGAAACAGAGGATTCACTGTAGTGTCAGGCTAAGAAGTCTCCATCCTCATCCCCGTGCTTAATTAAAGACCCCCGAGTCCCCTAATGAAACAACTGACAGCAGGAGAGAGAGCAACACACACTTTATTCTCACAGACATAAAATGTGTGATGCTATTGCTTGGCTTGTGTGGGAAGAACAGAGCGTATCAACAGAAATATGGAAGTCAATGAACAAAACCTGAGCACAAATCATCTACATATTACTAGGGCAGACCCGTCAAAGATTCAATGCTTCGATGGGCGGAGCCTGATTCGACTGACCCAGCTTCACTGGTGTTGTGCCGAGTTGTCCGCACCTCGCGGGACTTTCCTGTAATTTATCACCGTTGATGTACCTCACAAAGACTATTTTAACCGCGACGTGCATGCTGTTGTGGGCAGCACGGCATGCATGCAAAACTAAGCGGTGAAGGACAGGCGAGAGAGAAAAGGGTCTTCAAAAAGCCTCAGTTTAGCTGGAAATTTACAGTGTAAGTCGAATGAATAGAGACTGCAGCTCTGCAGCTTCTCAAGATTAAAGCGGAGCTTCCTGTGAACCCAACCCCCCCTGGCTCACAATCACCGCGAACATAAACACACATGATTCAACTCGAATATAGGCAGGACTTCACGACTCTGATTCGACTATGTAAATCCTTAATCGGGGACAGCCCTACATATTACACATGATATATTATACAATAAACCTATTCATAAGAATTCATAAAGTGCCAAAGTATTTAAGAGTCAAAAGAAAGGTAGGTGATATAACTGTGAACACAGAACTAGTGCAGTTCACAGGGTCTGATGTGATGCCTCCCTGTGCTTTTTTAGATTTTTTAAGTTCAAAATGTGCTTCTAACATCACAGCATTAATAAAACTGAAACAACACAACAATGGTGAAGATACTGCGAGATATTCAGCGCTTTCTTAAAACTTTATAAAACTCTTACAACTCTGTTTTAACACGTTAGTTCCTAACATATATCAAACCTGTGCGATGGCGGTAACTCCGTTTCAACAATTCACTACCACATCAGAGCGTATATAAGCCCCGCCCAAACAAGCGTACCACGCCCTCGCTGTAGCAGAGCGGAGCAGCTGTACTGTTTATTCATTATGAACATGTCGCTTGTCAAAAATGCACCAAATGTCACACTCCCCTGGGTCCACAGCAACACACCCGAAGTCGATTGGATGAATAGTTCTGGACCTATTCGAAACATAAACACACACAGATTCCTGCCTTTATTAGAGAGATACAAATGAGCAGAGTTGAGTTTGATAGGCTACAAACCTTGTCAATCCAGCAAACACACCCCAAGATCAATTCTGTCATGCCCAACAAGCATTATTTTCCACACATGAATTACAGATACAGACAGGGTTTCATCTATCATTTGAGGTATCTGTCCTTACTAAACGTGACACTGTAGCATTATGTCACGCTGCAACTGGGTCTGCATTTTCCATTCACCTGTGTTTATGTGCATTTTCAATTTATGCATTAAAGAACCGGAGTGGAAACAAATATGTCTCGCAATAAAGTTTTTATGCTTGGCTAAGTTGGAAAAGTTGATGTATTAATCACACACTGTATAAAACATGGACACAGTCTCTGTGACGTCCCCCATCGGTTTCTGAAGAGGAGTGAGTGGGAAGCTCAGTGTGGGGGCTCCGGCCGTCGCCATCTTGGCTAAGTCCTGGCTTATCCAAAATTGGGCAAAGAGGTGGAGCTATCAGACAGCATCCACCTGTCACTCAAAGCAGCCATGCCCTTAATTATGCATAACTTTAAGCTTTAATATAATTTAAACGGGCCCATACAGTTGTTGAATTTTTTGGCACTGGCTTCCACTTTCAGCCCCGCAGGTTGCCACTTGCTATTAATAAAAGAAAAACGTACTTTAGTTTAAATTTGAAGCACAGACTTGATATCACTGCTGCTCAGACGGGTGTGTTTATGTTGTCGTTAATAAATGTCCACACACAGACAGTGAGAGAGAATAGAGGCATCTGTCCAGCTGCAATCACGCCATAAAAATGATCTGAAATAACACCCTCACACACAGATGCAGAGTGGATGTATTGTGAATCTTCCAGCTGTGCCTCGATGATAACAATGACTTGTGGGCTAATTGAATCCACAATAAAACTGACACACACACACACACACACACACACACACAGCAGCTGAATCAATAGATAAGCTGCCGACAGTTAATCAGGAGTCTGGTTCGACAGACGCAGAGTTCATTCAAACCCAAACACTTTGATTCTCAATTTGAACGTCATACTTTGTCTGTGATTGGCGGGACAGAACCACATGTCTGCTGCTTCTTCATCCTCTTCGTCCTGCTATTCATCCACTACCTCTTTGTTTTTGCCATCAATTTCTGTTTCTTTGTTTTTCATCTTCTTTGTCTTCATGTTGTAGCTCTCCGTCCTCTTTTCTGCAGATTTTGTTTCTTTCCTAAGTGTTCTTTGTTTTCATCCAACGTGTCTTTCATCATCTTGATTTTCTTTTTCACTAGCAAGGACCACACAATCGACAGGTAGGATTAAATGATTTGTTGATGATCGAAACAGAAAGATGTACGAGGCTTGCAGTTGCTGAATAGACATTTGAAAGCGTTGTGGGGAAGCTACGATAGGGAAATCCGCCGTAGCATCCGGGCACGACGGAGATCATGAGGCAGGACAGAGAAAGGGGTGGGTGGGAGGGGTGCAGAATGCGAGAGTGAAGAAGAGGAACTGGGACGTGTGGGTATTTATGGAAATGCTGGCGGTGACGATGTCGATGTGTGGTCCCGCTCCTGAAACCACATAATGTTTGTTTGTCTGTTAGTCTTCTACTTCCTGCTCTTCATTTTCCTCAGCTTAGCCTTCTTCTTTTAAACTTTAAGTGTCTTCTGTTCCATCTTCTTTGTTTTCAACTTCTTTTCTTTTTACCTCATTTTTCCTGATCTTTTCCTCTCCTTCCTCATATGTCAGAGGGAAATATCGGATCTAATAAAATAACCAGTTCAAATTTATTTTAAATTTAAATTAAGAGTCTTGTTAAATGTCCTTTGGTGTTGTGGGTGTGCTTGGTGTTCCGATTTGTAACTGTGCTCTGTCAATATGCTGCTATTTTGGCCAGGTCTCTCTTGAAAAAGAGGTTTCAAATGTCAATAAGATCATCTGGTTAAATAAAGGTTAATAAAAAATAATAATATATCTGTGAAACATAAAAAATGCCACCTAAGTTAGGGAATCTATGTCTCTAGTGATGTTCAGCTTCTTTAGCACAGCTCTCCTGTGAGATGCCTGAAGAAGTTTCTAAGTTAAAACATTTTATTTTCTAAAAGGGAAACATGGACACTGTATACTGTAATCTCAACATTTACACTGTGTCTGAGGTGTCTGGATGAGCAGCCAGTTTTATCTCTGACTCATAAATTACCTGATATACAGTATTTACACTGTTTCGTGTTTGTCTCTGCAGTACCCAGCGCTCCTCCTCAGAACATCACCTTAGAGGTTGTCCTGTCCAGGGTGAGTTTCCATCTTTATACTTTTATTCCCTCCTCTCTCTGTCCACATCTCTTTACTGCACCAGCAGTTCCCGTCAACAGTGCCCGTTTGTCGTGAACTTTCTTTGCTGGAAACTGCCATATCTCAGGATAATTATTCAAGACTTTGTGTGAGTCGCACTGAGACACTGTTATTCCATCTGTCACTGACATTAGCCGTTTAACATTTGCAGCTGATTTTCCAGGTTTCTCCACTATGGAAGTGACTGAAGTCACAAACCGTGACACCACCATCAGTCAGCAGTTGCTCTCTGGTGATCTGGCCTCATTTTACTGATTGATGTGATCAACTAATGTGTATATACAGAATATATATATATATATTTTTTTTTTCTCCCATAT
Organism: Micropterus dolomieu; assembly: GCF_021292245.1. Lineage (NCBI taxonomy): Eukaryota > Metazoa > Chordata > Actinopteri > Centrarchiformes > Centrarchidae > Micropterus > Micropterus dolomieu. The sequence continues at coordinate 27,308,637 of NC_060162.1, read as the reverse complement.
TCCCAACCCAGTTACTTTTCCTCTACTTACTGTCCAATCTACTCATGTGATTTATGAAATACTTTAGAGGACCGTACAACAAATGTTCATGGTCATTATGTGAAAAGATATTTCATCATACAAAAAGTAATGACCTCCATGCCCAAATCAGCCCAACATATCCAGGACCCTAATGCCTAGCTTGCACCCATCTACCTGAGGCCAGAGTTGGGTTGACCTCCAATATGAATATGTATAATGTGAGGCAAGGGGTGAGGGCCGTTTTCCCCTGCTAACAGGAGAAAGTACTCGAAAGACCATTTTTTAAAGAATAATTTAAGACTGGTTGTCAGTGTCCCTGGTTACTAGCCTAAGGTGGAGTTGGGGTGACATCCAGTAAAAATAATACCTAATAGCCGATCACATCAGCTCCTTTCACTCTCTAATCGTTAAAAAGCAGCAGTTTAATGAGACGACAGGAGAGTCCAAGCTGGGGGAAACTGATCCCAAAGATAAACGTATAACAGTCCATGTATATTTACACTGTTAATTTACTGAACTTCAAATATTATATACAGCATCCCAAATATGCTTTCAATGGCAAATTGTGGTGAATTTCCATGTTTCAAGTTGTTTTAGAAAATCAGACAGGGCTACATTCTAAAAACATGTTTCCATCATTCTTGTCTGTTGACTGCATTCCGGTCATATCAGGGTACATTTACATGTGCACAGCAATGCAAGTAGCGATCTGGCCTTTTACACAAACCGAGAGCTTCCTTTAATAATCCCGCTGACACCACAGCATTTATTCTGATGATCCAAAGGAAATGGGGTTTGGAGATTTGCTTAGAGTGAAAAAGTCAGCTGCTGCAAGTGACTGTATTAACCTGGAATCTATGCGGAACAGCCCATACGTGTGTTACTGTTTTATTTTGGTGTCCTAAGATTACTGAAGGTGTCCATGAAATGATGCGCCGCACATCAGGGGCTCCAGCTGTGATCCTGCAGCTGATGGTTACAGGTTCACTCCAACACAACAAACTGTGAATGATTATTGGTAGGAATCAGGATCAGCAACCGGTTTTCTACACGGCAGCTTGGCAAGGTAAAAGAAGTTGTTTACCGTGATGTTTTAGCTGTGCTGGTTCGCACAAACCAAAGCAGAGCCCGTCACCTGATCCACTGACAAAATAGCACCAACTATGCCCATGTCTAGCTGATGACAAAGTCCAGCTAAGTCTGTGACCAACGACGCCAGATTAATTTTACAAGCGGGAGAGGGGGGATCTCTATAATAAACATCATGAATTAAGTGGGCGGGCAGATTTTGATATTTCATAATTACCATTAACCATAAACCATTGGGGGAATTGAAACTCCAGCAGAAAGAGCGATGAGAAGGACAGTGGAATCAGAAGAACTGGCAAGCCTAGACACTTTATTTATCAGAATCAGATCTTTTCATATCTAATCATATATATTTTACAGTTTATAGTTATGGATTATCGGTGTGTTTTCTCGCCAGAATCCCTCACAGCGCACAGACCAAATGGAACAGACCCTGAAACTATCGTGGCTGATGACGAGGCAACTGCAGAAATTAAAATGAGAGCTATCTGTTGCCAGACGGGCCAGTGTAAAACGCACACTTGTGGTCTAGACAGGTTGTGGGCGGGAATGATGGAACGTATGTTGCAAACTAGGAGCATTTGCGGGGAAACAGTGAATTAAAAAGACTGTGGAACAGGGGCTTAAAGTTGCCGCCCATGTCTGTGACAAAGACTCCTGCTGGTTCACCGATGGAAGTCTTCTTATGTGAAGCAGCAGCAGGAAATGCAGAGCTTCCAGCAGCATCCTAATATAAATTAGGATTATATTGACAACACTTTGGCTTCCACAATTTACACATCTTCACTGCATTGTTTTTTTCTGGCACCATAAGCAGCTTAAACTGCCTTTGCCAGCAGCCGGCTTTGAAAAACACTAAATACAGGAGACTACATTGTTAAATGATGTACAAAGGAACTTTTGATACTGTTGCTGGTTCTTTAATGCGCCTTACACCTTCATCTGTAGGGTTTAAATCCTCCTTTAATGGCTGATGTTGTCTGACCATAATGTGCCTTGTTTGAGTTGCTCTTGTTGCACAGTCAGATGACACTGTTCGTCAGTTGTTACGTACCTTCTGTCTCTTCTGTTCATAGGTATAAGAGAGTCTCTGGTCAAGTACTTGAAGACGGAGATTTTTACATCCTGCATAGAAATTGGCAGCAGTGAAAATGATTCATGTTTCCAGAGTCAACGTGAACGGCTCATAACTCATGTCCATAAAGAGGAGGTTCTGTCTGTCTGTGGAGAGCTGACCTCATTTAGTTTCTGTCTGCTTAACTTCCTGCATGTGATTGATATTTCCCTGCTCATTGGCTCTCAGGTCAGGGCTGATCGATCAGTGATGTCAGAGCTGCTTGACAAAACCTTGTGATATAGCAACACTGGGAGTAGCCGTCTTTGGGAGTAAATATACTCAATTTTAACAACGTGTAGTAAACTTTTATTTATTGTATTTACCTGCATTCTTTGTGTGAGACTGGAGGACAGGGCCGAATCATCCCAACCCAACACTAGAATATCATCTTTACCTTCAAAACATGTGCCCGGGTCACACGTAACAGCAACACATAGTACCCTGGTGTGGGAGGCGTTGGTCTCATTCGATTTCCAAAGAAACCTAAAATAAATAGTGTAAATAGCAAAAGTGGATTAAGCCGTAGAGGAGGACACAACCGATGGTGGTGTGGCTACCGGAACGTTGAGTGTCAATGAACATTAACACACGTGAAAATCAAAAAACAACGCTAAAATTTATTATTTTTGTTCATGAAGTCACCTGTTATTAGGAAAAACACAACAACTGTGGATATGTAGGTAAGTCATGATCTTTTATTTATTTTTTTTTATTTTATTAATTTCATCAGTGAGTTGTAGAGGGGGGAAGAGAGCACGAGAGTGTTACTTTGTGGCTATAAAAACGCTGTTGATACAATGTACAGATAACCTGCAACCCCTGCTGGAGCAAGTGAACTATACAAAGATCAGTATTTAATGTTTAATTAGGCTATAATCAAAACTCATGTTAGGTTAAAATTTTGTGACAAACCGGAAAGGAGTCGGGACAACTGCTTGTAATTCGGGACTGTCCCGGATTTTTCGGGATGTCTGGTCACCCTCGCGTTGACCTCATCACCCAATGAGGAAACACCAACCTCAGCTCAACAGGGCGTGTGGACTGACAGTAATAACTTCACCCATAATGCAATGTGGCTGTGGTGAAGGTGGTTCTGATAATAAATCACTGCCGTGTTGGATGTACGTATGTTGTATATCCCATCTACACATAGACTGTCTGAACTAATGTGCAGGCTTCACTTCACTAAACAGCCAGTTAGAGTCATTAAACTGGGCTGCGTGAATTGGAAAAAATCATATTGCGATTACTGTGGACAATATTGCAATAAAATGGTAACAGATGGTATCCTGAGTCTAATTGCTTGATTATCAAGGAAAATGCATAAATCACAGTGAAAATTGTGTGTGTGCTCCTTCTCCTTGTGTATAGTAATGGTGTGAAAACCAGAGGAGACATTAAATAAAAAGTATAATGTTCATTTAATAGTATACTGTTAGTACAATGTTAATATATTAATTGTTACTATATTCATTCTATTTTCATATAATAGAATACCAGGCTTATACAGTTTACCACTAGTATAATGTTGATTCCAGTTGGACAAAACAGCAGTTTCATGTTTTTGGTTTGTTTTCAGGCATTAAAAGGGTAGGTTGGAGTCTTTACTCGCACATTGTGCTTGTTAATCATTTTTCCTGTTGCAAGTGAAATGGTGACGCTGTAGAGCCCTGTGTGGGTGTGGATAATAAGCAGACTGCAATGCACACATAGACTAGAGTGTCACACACACAGCACACCTTATAGTTTAATTAAATTGCACCCTTGTTGCGTTTATGTAACCGCACAGGGTGACATCGCGATTGCAATTGTGATTAGATAAATCATGCAGCCCGGCTAAATGAAATATAGGTCACAGAATTGTTGACCAAAAGTTGTCAGAGATAGCAATGGTAAGTAGTTAAAAGCAAGTAGATATGTACCATTAGGAGCAGCCATAGCAGTGAAATTATTTGTGGTTATTTGGCGTGATGAAGGTAAACATATTAAAGCATCAGCTCTCTGTGACGTAATGGTGTGTATTTAATGGACAAATCTTTAGAAACTGCATGTGATGAACTCCTGCAGCATCCTGTTAGCTGCTTAATTGCCACACACACACAGTCAAGCAGTATGGGTGTGTGTTCTGATTTAGGGTGCCTTCAGGGACACATTTCAGACTGAAGACTAGTTAATTGGGCATGGCTTGCCGTGGGTTGAGTCAGTGTTTGTGGTGTAGTGGTTAGGGTTAGGGTACATCTTCAGAAAATGAATTAAGTCCATGCAATTTCCCCAAAAGTGACCTAACTAAATGTGCGTGGGCGCATGTGGTCAGTTTCTCTGCAGCTTGTTGCTGAAGAAGAAAATGTGAAGAATTCTGCTCTCGTCAAGTTTCTGCTGTCAAACCAGCTATTCAGACAAAATGACATTTCCTTAACTTTTCTCCAGTCAGTGAAGCGTTACTGTCAGTGTGTGTGTGTGTGTGTGTGTGTGTGTGTGTGTGTGTGTTGAATGCTTGGTTGAACACACAGCCAGAGTTTACATTATGTCAGTTTGTGGGGTTTTTACCCAGAATTCTCCAGAGAGTCCAACGGGGGGTCACTGTCTCTGTGGCTGTCAGAGTCAGGATCAGGAGTGGATTCTGGGAACATCCAGCATACCGCAAAATCTGAGCTCCACTAATGGTTCAAGAATAGCTTTTGGAAGTGTTCCTATTGGGGCGATCAAACCTCCCAGTGAATCTCTGCAGGAGTCAGATGTGTAACTTTGGAGAAGCCAGAGACTCATTTAAAGATTAATTTAAAAAACCAGCAGTGAGGGGTCCAGCTGAGCTCAGTGTGATGTGTTCATTTGACCGCAGGGGACATGAGTCCATTACAAAAACTCTCAGTGAATGTCTGTCCATGAGAAGCTGTGCACATATTAGTACACATATATTCCCTCTCATATTCATGCATTTTCACTGTCAACAAGAAAAACGCGCATTAAAGGGATTTTGAAATGAACTGAAGAATACTGAAATACTGCATCTAGGTCTACAATGATGTCCAGTCAAAACAGATAGAGGTAGCAGGACATAACTGTTCTCCGACCTGGTTTTCTTTCTGGTTTCATGAGCAGTCAGTAACAAATATAAAATCTATCGGTACAAGGACTCCGTGTTCACTGCATCCAGATTTCTTGAGTCTTGAGTCAATTTATATTATTTTTATTTTCTGTGTTCTTATTAAATATGTGTAATGTAGCAAGGAAGATGTCCTTTAATACAAGCATTGTAAATAAATGCTATTCCATAGCAGTGAAACAGAAATTCTGTTCTTCATATTCATATTTTTGGAAACAGTGTCTAAGTTTTCAAGTCTGTGGGTGGCCATTTCCCATGGCAGCAGCCGTTGACTGACATCTGAGAGCCAGTGTTGCTAGGAGCTGCGCTGTCGGACTGGAGAATGTCGTTCCGTATATCCTACGGGATTTGAAACACCTTTTTTCATCATGGTGCAAATAGTGCTGATTATGCACAGTTAGCTTTTTGAGATGTCTGTCTCTTTATAACAATCTGCATTTAGAATCCCCATCTGGCTCGGAAAGCGGAAGCTTGCAAGCTAGTAGGGGTGTCCCGATTTGGATTTTAAATTGAAAATCAATCAAAGGTCGAAATCAAAAGCAGGACTGGCGATCCTCCCAGTGTTTTTCTCTCTCCACTCACATGGAAAAGTAGGCACGGGTGGGAAAACAAGAAACAGCACTTCAAAAATGACAGAGTAGGTAGCCTGCAGCTGCACCTTTCAGCTTTACACCATGGCCACTGCCTGAGTCGGAGATGTATGCGTGAATTCATAAAATAAAATCTGTTGTCTTTACAAATCAAGGTGGATTTGGAGAATCGTGACACCCCCATAAACTAGCTTGCAAAAGTTAGCAGTGGTTCCCACCAGATGTTACTTTTCATTTTCAACATTTGCTAAGTCATTGGCAGCTTCTGCACACTCAGTTCTAAACCTAACCAAACTGCAACCTTAATGGGTCCATAGAGAGTCACAGAAGTTTCTACCTTAAATCAAGGTTGGGACAATGGTTGATGACTTCGGCCCCAGAGCTGCCAGCTAGGTTTTTGGAATTAAAGTATTCCACCAGATGCAACATTTTGTAAAATGCACTAGGAACACAGGAACTGTATGAGGTCCCCCTTTCAAAAATGCATTCAAACCGCTAATCTGGAGAAACAGTGTACCATGTTTTTACAACAGGTTCCAAATGTGGAAATCACAGCAGTTCATCCTTCAGCCATGAAATATATAAAGGATTTACTTTATACTGAGACACAAAAGACATCTTCTATGGGTAAAAATGGAATTATTCAGTTAATTAAAATAATCTCAATAGTCAGAAAGATTATTCCTGGTCTTTTCTGTAAAATGTAATGACAGAACAGAACATTCTCTGGGTTTTTATTACAGTAATACAATCTAATTTTTTACAAATGTTTGATGTGTAATTACACAGTTTCACTGGCTGCAATTTGGCTGCAGAGTTATTCCAGGAACATTTCTGATTCATGAAGAGTCGCTGGACATGACCTTTACTGTGTCAGAGGAAAGAAGAAAGTTTTACTTGTAAAAGTTTCAGCCAGTTTGAACTTTCACACACACACACACACACACACACACACACAGAGTTCAAGGAAGTTTGTTTGCCTGTAGAAATGTACGCTCAATACACTGTCTTTTAGTTATTGTTTCATTCATTCATGCAGTCAGTCACTTATTAATTAATTATTTTAATTATTCAGTCAGTCCTTTATTTTGTTTATTCATTCATATCAACTTGAAATCCCAGTCTTCTCCCTGCCTCATCTTTGTCACACACCCGTGATGATGTCACTGAGCAGCAGATAATTACCGTTAATCATCTCAGATTCCTTGCTCTGATGTTTTGCTTGGAGTCGTTGTGGTAACGGGATGATTACACCCTCCAAAACAAAAACAGAAACATAATCATCTTTGGTGTCGTTCATCAGCTCTATTTCATTCTCCAACCGTCTTCTCCTCTGAATCAAACAGCTCCACCCACCTCATCAGGAGTACATCTCCTAATTAGACAGAGCGGTAAACAGCCAAGCTCAGGTTGGACCAGGGAGGGTCCTGTGACCTGGAAGTCAGGAGTTTGATCCCAGAGCATTTTGGAATGGTCCTGAGGTTTTATCTGTATTCTGAAAAAAAGTTTGACTGAACGCCTCCTCATTTTAAATAAGATAAAATAACCATTGAGTTCTGAGCATTCAACAACTACATCTCCCATGATGCTTGCCTCTGGGGTCTTCAACCAAAGAAAAAGTAAAGCTATTTCCTGTGTGTGTATAAATTGCAAATAACACATTGTGATGAAACTGGTTATAAAGTGGAAATTACACTCATGAGTGACCTATAAATTAATGCAAGACATTTGTCCCTGAGACATCAGAAAGAAACCCATTTTAAACAGAGGCGGGATGTGTTGCTAAAACGATTAGTCAAATGATCGATTTGATAATCAACTGATGTTTGAATAATCAATAAAAATGTGAAAGAATTCATTTGTTCCAGCATCTCAAATATTTTTTGTTTTTGAACTGTTGGTGTGACAAAACAAAACATGTTAAGCTGTCTGCTTGACTCTCGTGATGGGCGTCTCTCAAATGAACCAATTAAACGATTCTTAAAGGAGACTTATCTACAAAGTTATAATGTTGGATGTTCATGTTAAAAATGTCCAAAGCTTCAAATAATGAGGTTAAAGTGTTTTAAAGAAATCCCTGTCGGCCAAAACCTCAGATTTCCTCCTCTTCTGAAGGCTTTGTTTTGAACTGCTTTTTCTACCAACGTTCTACGACACACGGAGCTACACAGAGCCATATATGATCATTTCTTGGCAAAGCAACAAGCTCAGTCTGTCTTCTATACCGCCCAGCGACAACAGCCTGGTAACATGCTTCAGGTCTTGGCCAATCAGAAGACAGAGGCCTTTGAGAGGGGGGGCCTTAAAGAGACAAGAGCATCTACAGCTTGTTTCAGACAGAGGCTGAAATGAAGGCCTACATGAAGAGCCAGCATAAGACAGAAAATTTTTGTTTTTTTTTACTTGGAATCATGCAAAGCTGTCGTACAGGAGTCACAGAACTATAATATAGGACTGGAAATGCAGTATAATAGGTTTCCTTTAAAAAAAACTAATCAACAATAAATATATAAGTAGTATAACTTCATGATATACAGTTTCATTGAAAAAAAATTGTCAATTAATTAAAACATCGTACTGTTTTGGCGCACTGTTTTCGAAGCATTACTGATGTAAACAAACTTTCACAATATAATAACTCAGATATAGTTGTCATCTTCTGTCATCAGTGTGAGAGTGACAATAGCTTCCACTCTGTTTGAATGTCAATGTGAAAACTTTAACACTCAGCAGCTGTCTTTGAAAATCCTTAAAATATTTTGTGTATGCAGAGGACCAACTGCTCAAAAACACCTCCGTGTGTACTTTAGTATATTCAACACAAACACAAACAGCTGTTTATTTTATGAACACACACTGCCAGGCATTGCATGTTGTAATGCAGCGCAAATAGAGACAGTCTGCCCTCCATGTGATTGCTCCTTGTACCCAGAGGACATTCACACACACACACACACACACACACACACACACACACACACACACACACACACACGGTCGATGTAGTTGCAGCACTCACCCAGAGGACATGAACAAACAATCACAGATTGAATTCAGGGAGTGTTTACTCACCTGCCCCTGTGTGTGTGTGTGTGTGTGTGTGTGTGTGTGTGTGTGTGTGTGTGTGTGTGTGTGCGTGTGTGTGTGCGCGCGTGTGTGCGCGCGCGTGTGTGTGTGTGTGTGTGTGTGTGTGTGTGTGTGTGTGTGTGTGCGTGTGTGCGTGTGTGTGTGCGTGCGTGTGTGTGTGTGTGTGTGTGTGCGCGTGTGTGTGTGTGTGTGTGTGTGTGTGGAGGTCACAGGGTAGATGGGGTGTTCTGTATGCAGCGCTCACACTGCAGCTCAGCATACAGAAACAGAAGAGAAACCCACTGAATTAATTCTAGATTCAAGTTTTGTTTTTCTTCAAAGCTTTTTCATCCATCGATCGGACAAACTGCTCAGCAGTACAAAGTACATTTGGAAAAACAATAATACTGACTGTATGAAGTGTGATTTCAAGGCTCTAAAAGTCTAAACTAAACTTTTATGCAGAGCAGGTGAAACAGTCAAAATTGATGATTCCTTAAACCTAATTGGTTTCTGGACAAAGGTGTCAGCTGTCTCCCTTGTTCTTGTATTTTGGCCTCGGTGACAGGTGAAGCTCAGTGATGTCACAGCTAACCTACCAGTCACATGGTACAACAGTCTCTGACATTACCCATCACACAAAATCCTATTTGTACATATGCAACATCAAGAGTTATTCAGACTGAAAACTATTGAATGAAGCATTGGTTGAGCATTAAGTGTGAAGTCTGAAGTGTGTCAACTCGTCACAATAGCATCAATTTCATCACAGCTCCCCGAACTGTTACTGTACCTCGACTTCTTCTGTGCGTTATGCAAAAGGTATCAAAGAACTTGAAGTTAGGTGATGCTACATGATGCTACGTGATGCTATGTGACGCTGTGGATGTGTGTTGCATGTAAACTTTACAGGTTATTTGTACCCAGATGTTTGGGCCATGGCCACTGAAAATTGTCTATTCTGGTTGGCTGGAAGGTGTGGATTAACTTTTATCCGACACTATAACTGGACTATCCCATAGGAAAGCAAAATCCAAGATGAGATCTCAGTTGTTTCCTTCTTTTCTCCTAAACACAAATGAGCTGCTTTTAATAACAAGGTGAGACCAAAGGCCTTTTCTCCCACTTCTCAAATTCTTCTCAGGAGAAACAACCATATGAAATCTCATTTATGTCTGACTCTGATCAACACGAGATCTCTAACTGATCTTAAATAAGTCTCCTGAACATTGGACCATGAGACCAGAGAAAGAGCTCAAAGAAAACTCAGCTATATCTCCTGGGATCCCATGATTCTTCTCATATTTCTCAGTTTTCTCATATTGGCCTCAGGAGCAAAAAACATATCTCTATCTTACTCTGATCAAAAGATTATTATTATTATTATCTGTTACAAGTTAGTGAGAAAAATAAAATAAATTTTGACCCAATACTTTGACATGATGTTTAGAGATTAATTCATTAAGGACCTAATGCACGCAAGAACTGAGATACAACATGTATCTGTCATACAGAGTAAGCACTTTTACTTTTGATACTTAAGTACATTCACTATGGAATACTTTTATATCTTTTACTTGAGTAGAATTTTGAGGACTTTAATTGTGGAAATGGTATTTCTCCTCTTTTAAGTAAAGGAAAAGTGTACTCTATTTAAAGACAATAAGTCCTTCACTGTTAATTTTAGCTGGATGGCGCAGTGGCAGTGTTGTTGCCGCAGGGTAAACCTCCAGCACGGTTCTCCAAGCATAGACAGTAATGTGATACAATCAAGCTCACAAACATCTCCCCAGAGCTCCCAACTGCTTTTTAGGAGCAATAAGCAAGACATTAATGATTTCAAAAGATACAATGATGAGATCTCATCTGTTACTTTCATTTATCCTATTGTAATCTCAATTCAGTATCCACTTGTCTTACCTAAGTCTCAAAACCTCATTCTCTCTTCATCTCATCCTTTTCTCCTAAGGAGTTTTAGGAGCAAAAATTCAGATTGGAGTGATCTCAAAAAGATATACTATTGAGATCTTAGTGTTTTCTCAAGAGTTAAAGAAAAGACTATTCTGAGCAAAAGATTTTTCCTCTGGGATTGTGTTTGGAGTTTTAAATGAATGTGGTAGTCTTCATATATAAAAAGGATAAACCTTTCATTGAGAACCACACAAATTTTATTTCAAACATGTTTTATATTTGCATGAATCTAAAGTCCAAATTGAAGGCGCATCTCGAAACCACCCTCTGCTTTGTGCTGGGTGGCTCTTACCTCTGCAGCAGCCTTTACCATCATGGAATGTACAACTTGTTGTTTATTATCTCTTTTGTATATACAGCTGGCTCATCAATAATCTAAATTCACTGTAAAATATCTATCAATAGTATCAATATCTTGTTTGTACAACTTGCCATTTTCTATTAATTTATTCTAAGTTAAAGTAACACATTGAAATTTGCACCCGAGTTCATTTACTTTACAAGGTTAAAGTAGTTTAAAACAGAAAACACAACCGGTTATGGTAACACTTAAAAAAGTCTGAGAAAGAGATTTGTTTATAGGCTAACCATGAACTGACATCTAAAAGTTGTTTATCATAAATTCTACAACTAATAATCAATCACAGTTCAAGATTTTTTTCAGGACTCACACAGGACAAAGCTTGGTGTGGTGTGAAATCCTGATTAAGATTATTATATATATATATATATATATATATATATATGTATATATATATATATATTACACTAAGTAATATTAGCAGTGCTTTCTTTGTTCGTTAAGTTTCCCTCAGACATCTCTGCCTCTTGTGATTATGACTGTTTTTTTTCTTATTATCAGTATTTATTATCAGTGCAGACCTCCCTGCATTTTACTCGCATCCTCTGAGGGGAAATTAAAAAAGACTGAGACTCCGCCTGTTAGAAGGCTGTGAACGAGGCCATGGCTTCTCTTGCCCTGCTGCTTTACAATGTCTCCATCTGAATACAAAGCAGCTGCAGGGGGGATTTCTGCTCCCGACATTTTCTGCTCCACTCAGAAAGAAAAAAAAAAACGGGGAAATGATTCAGTGTTACAGTACAGCCTGGGGCAAGTTTACCTCTAATTCACACAACGAACGAAAGTACATTTGAAACCGTCTTAATTGATCCATGGAGCCTGTTTAGTTCAGTGAGCGCAGCAAAAGTGATGAAAGTGAACTACTTAATGAACACAGCAGACTGTGGTTTCGTTAGCAGCAGGTGGAGAGTGGACTTCAACCAATAATACACAATGTAGGTCTGATGGCAACCAGTGAGATGGTTCACACTGTAGACACACTCAAGCAGCACAATACAATTGCAGCCGTAGCAGCCATGAGAGCAGCAGCAGAAGCAGTAATTGAAGTACTAGCAGCAGTAATAGAAGTACAAGCAGCAGAAATAGAAGTACCAGCAGCAGTAACAGAAGAAGAAGAAGTTTTATTTATATAGCGCCTTTCCAGAGCTCAAGGTTGCTTTACATGGTACATTTACACACTAACACACAACTTACAATCACATAGGATACATATAGTCACATTTAAACAAAATACATGTTAAATAGATATGTTTTTAACTGTGTCTTGAATGTAGCCACAGATGAAATATTTCGAAGTGAAAGGGGCAGTGAATTCTATAATTTTGGAGCATTAACACTAAATGACCTTCCACCTACTGTAGACGACCGGAAACGAGGGATGGACAATAAACCAAGTTCAGTTGATCTGAGAGACCGTGCAGGGCGGTAGGTGAAAAGATCAGACAAATATGGGGGTGCATGACCATTTAATGCCTTAAATGTTAGAAGCAATACCTTAAACTGGATACGTAATGCCACGGATAGCCAGTGAAGGTCATGAAGCACCGGAGTAATGTGAGCAGAACGTCTGGTGGAGGTGAGAACTCTTGCTGCTGAGTTTTGAATGTACTGTAATCTTGCAATAAGTTTTTTGGGAAGACCAAGAAATAAAGCATTGCAATAATCCAGACGTGATGTGATTAATGCATGGATTAAGATTTCAGCGTCAGCTAAAGTGAGAGAAGATCTTAAACGAGCAATATTCCGAAGATGAAAGATAGAGTTTTTAACAAGAGAAGAAATATGAGAGCCAAAAGATAGAGTTGAGTCGAATAAGACACCGAGGTTACGAGTCAGTGATGAAGGCTTAATATGGAAAACATCAATATAGAAGGACTGGTCCATCCTTTTGACTGAGGCAGCAGAGCCGATCACTAATATCTCAGTTTTATTGTCATTTAATTTGAGGAAGTTAAGGGACATCCTATGCTTGATGTCCCTGATACATGCAGTGAGTAAATCAGGCAGGGATGGCCTATCGGAGCTGGTGGTGAAATAAATTTGGATGTCGTCAGCATAGCAATGGAATTGAAGTCCATGCCTGCGTATGATGTTACCAAGTGGGTGTATATAGATGATGAACAATAGTGGACCAAGAACTGAAACTTGAGGAGCACCCTGTGTAAGTGAAATAGTGGCAGAATTATGACCTTGTATGCTGATATAATACTTTCTGTCGCTGATATAGGAAATAAGCCAGATATCAGATGCCGATATCAGAAAGCCGAGAAATAAGTAGTTCATGGCAGACTGTGTCAAAAGCAGCGCTTAGATCAAGGAGCATCAAGATGTTTATCAACCCTGAATCCATGGCTAAACGAATGTCGTTAACCACACGCAGAAGAGCAGTTCAGTGCTATGAGATAGGCGAAAACCTGACTGAAAAGGTTCAAAAAGACCATTTATATCCAAATAAGATTGCAATTGCGAAGCAACAGCCTTTTCAAGGATTTTGCTTAAAAATGTTAAATTGGATATTGATCTGTAATTGTCCATGTTTAGATGATCAAGGCCAGGTTTTATAAGAATGGGGGTCACCGCAGCTGTTTTTAATTCTGCTGGGACAATGGCAGAAGCTAAACTACAGTTTATCATATGCGTTATGAATGGTGCAACCTCGAGGACACACATCTTAAGCAAAACAGTAGGTGTAGGATCGAGCCGGCAGGATGTAGAATTTGACTTCACAATGAGATCACTTATGGCAACAGGAGTAGTCATAGTAAAAGTAGAGAGAGAGTTTGATGAGTGAACTGGACCAGATAACATTAAGTTTGATTCACTTTTATGAGTGTTTTTGGTGATGGAATAAGTGATAAATAGAAGTACTAGCAGCAATAATAGAAGTACTAGCAGCAGTAATAGAAGTACTAGCAGCAGTAATAGAAGTATTAGCAGCAATAATAGAAGTACTAGCAGCAGTAATAGAAGTACTAGCAGCAGAAATAGAAGTACTAGCAGCAGAAATAGAAGTACTAGCAGCAGTAATAGAAGTACTAGCAGCAGTAATAGAAGTACAAGTAGCAGAAATAGAAGTACTAGCAGCAGAAATAGAAGTACTAGCAGCAGTAATAGAAGTACTAGCAGCAGAAATAGAAGTACTAGCAGCAGTAATAGAAGTACAAGTAGCAGAAATAGAAGTACTAGCAGCAGAAATAGAAGTACTAGCAGAAGAAATAGAACTATCAGCAGCAGTAATAGAAGTACTAGCAGCAATAATAGAAGTACTAGCAGCAATAATAGAAGTACTAGCAGCAATAATAGAAGTACTAGCAGCAATAATAGAAGTATTAGCAGCAGTAATAGAAGTACAAGCAGATTACTGTAGTAGGAAAAGTATCAGCAGTAGCCGCAGCAGCAGACGGTACTGTAATCATAGCAGTATGTCGCAGTGATGTACTTATATACAGTGATGTTATTAATAGTACTAACAGTCTGATGAATAAAAAACGAAAGCATGGTTGTAGTATTTGTCTCCCGGTAGAGAATTGTGGTGGTGGTGTTGTCCTCCTTCATGGATCGTTTGCCTCTTTCTGTCTCTGTGGGAGTTGCTCCAACATGAATTTAACTTCTGTATCGTTTCCATGGAGACCTCACATCCAACTGTGTCCTGTCAAAGTGGCTAATTAGTTAATGAAGCGCATGGTGATGCCCGACCAGACAGAGAGAGAGGGAGCGTGTTGAGGAATTTGGCCGACACACACATTTATTCAATTTGTCCCTTTCTTTCTTTTTCTCTCCCACCATCCTTCTGCCCCCCCTCCCTGTAATCAGTTCTGCTGTAATCAATTAGCAGGATGAGAAGCAGCAGAGGGAACAGGTGCAGCTAAATGTTAATGAATTCCTCTGTGGCCGTCGTCACAGTAACACTGGCTGAATATTTAAACTGCTCGTTGGCCCGGTGACTTACACCACAGCTGATGGAGGGAAACACACACCATCATTCTGAGCGTGTGTACGTGTGTGTTGATGTGACACCAACAACAGATGTGTGAATGTGTGTGATACAATCTGTATGTGTTTAAGTGGCCGCCTGGTTCTGAGCTGTGCGTGTGTTGCATAAAATGGATTAATCCTTATTTGGTGTCACAGTGCAGGTGATTCAACGTGGATGTTTTAAAGTTAACCTGCAGAATTTCTATGTAAACAAACTGTTACAGTAAAACATGATGAGAGAGAGAGATGGCTCAAATCGTTTCTAATCTATTAATCTTCATTCATTATTGTTCAGCCCACCTAACACACACACAGGGTCATACTGAGTATATCAGTGAATTGGCTGATGGCAGCTGCCTCACAGAGCGCAGCACACTGGGGGCCGAGCAAACATCTGCTGTGTGTGTGTGTGTGTGTGTGTGTGTGTGTGTGTGTGTGTGTGTGTGTGTGTGTCTGTCAGAGGTGGGTTGTTAACATGCAAATAAAGCAATTAAAATTCATGCAACACGCACCCAAACAAACACACACACACACACACACACACACACCGACACGTACTCATACACGTACAGATAAATACACAATGTATATACACACACACAAACGTACACACACAAACAGAGTCAGTGTCAGACTCATCTGAATCAAATACAGAAACACAGCAGAAACCAGACGGGCCCCTCTGCTGATCGCCGGTCAGATTTACAGTCGCTTTTCACACCTCGCTGTGATAAAAACACAGACACGCTCAGACACAATGCTAAACCACGTCATCTTTGTGACACATCAGGATGACAGGTGGTTTCAGTTGTTGTGAAATCCTGTTGTTGTTGGCGCTGATGTGAATATGTACTGCCTTGTAATCACGTTTTTATACTACAGTGTTTATTTATTCTCTGTTTCCTGCCCAGGGACTATAAATGTAAATGAGCTTATAGCTAACTCTGGTACATCTAAGTAGAGCCCGACCGAAATTCACACTATCTGACCCCTTAACATTGTGTCCCAAACTTCATGTTTATGGGCAGAACTGATCAACTGCAGTACCCAGTATCTCCGGCATCTCTGCCACCCAAGAATGCATCCAAAAGTTCCTCAGAAGTGCTTTTGCTTGTCTGTGCCCAGGGGCCCATTGTCTCATAAATAACTTGTTCACGTCTTCAGTCAGAGGATGTTTTGCAGCACGATTAGTTTACTCATTGTTGTGATTGTCTTTCAGAGCATCAAGGTGTCATGGCAGCCGCCTCAGCGCAGCGCCCAGAACGGCGTCATCACTGCCTACAAGATCAAATACAGGAAAACCGGTCGCCGTGGAGACCAAGAGGCCATCGAACCCAACAATTTCTGGTACCTGTTCACAGGTGAGTCTCCACGGTTTGATTTATTCTTACTATATTTAGTTTGATTTTGGAAGTTCAGGTAATTTAAATAGTGAAAGTTTTGTAAAACTGGTCTCTGTGTTTTTACAATCAGGCTAATTTTTTGGAACAAATTCCAAAAAAAGGACCTTGATTCTAACAACATTTCTATATTTACCCAGACTGTATATCAGTATGCAGGGATTTAAGGAAAACACTAACAAATGTTTTCACTGGAGGTCGCCTGAGGCTGGCAAAGCAGTCTGACATAAACATTCAATCAACACAGACGTAATGCGCGTTTGTGAGTGTGGGTGAGTTACACAGTGGACTGCTTTTCCTCTAAGCAGTCCACCGAAACCAAGAAATCTGCACATGTGCGAGTGTGTCTGCATTCAAACTGCCACCAGCTATTATTTCAATTTGAGGTGGGCAGGATTTGAATGAAACTGATCTTCCTTTTCATTATTTTCCACTGATGGTTATCTTCATCCGTCTGTCCGCACAGGAATTCATTCCCCACTGGCAGGTGTTTATGTGTGTATTGAATCTGATCTGCCGCCTGCAAGCCTGGCTGTCAGCAATAAACACTCTTTTTACTGACTGAGAATAAGAAACTGAATTTCAAAACATAAAATAAAGAACTGCTGCTTCACTCAGAGGATTAAAAGGATGACACATTGAACCTGTGTTAACACTTTCATTTTCACTACACAGTAAACTCAGTGTGACAAAGATCACAACATCTCCAGTGAGAAGGAATCAGAGGCTTTAAAACGTGTCTCTTCGCTCTGTAGCCAATATTTGAACTAAAATTGCTTGTAGGCTCAAACTGAAAACCAGAGGTTTGCTCCTTTAGGTTCTACACTGCCACCGCCAAATCATAAAATAAAATTGATCAAGAATAATAGTGTAAAATCCTGCAAGCCTACCACAGAGGCTGCAGTGCTTGTTACAGCCACAATATTAAAGCGCTGGATAGAACAAACAACATACTGATGATGTTTCTATTCTTAGATCTTTACCTGTGGAGCTTTGTTCTTAGAGCAACTCTAGAGGACAGGTCACGGGATCATTAAAATCTAAATGGTGCACCGATCAGGACTTTATGTGGAACACTTGCAGATTTTGAAACAGTTTGAGAAAAAAAGGAACATAACAAGGTTAGAAGACTGTGTCCAAATTCAGAAGCATTCTGAAGAGAGAGTAGCAAAGCAGGAGGAGCTGCGGGTCCCTGATGTATTTTATCCCACTGGAAATTCCCAGAAGTTGGACAGAGTCATTGCTTTACAGGTCATAAGCAAGTCTTAAGTCCAGGGTTAGGTCCTAAGTCACAACAAACAAGTTCCAAGTGTCCTTCATCAAAAGTCCATTTTTGGCCTTAGATATGATACCCCTAAACCACTGCTACTATTGCAATGGCAAAGAAGTCAGGGGAGTGAAGCAGGACTTTAGCAAATTCAGAACATTTCGTAGTTACAGTGTGAGAAAGCATTCTTTTGCCTTTTTAACAGAGATGTTCAAATAGTTGTTCATTGTTTGTACTGATGATTCAGTCAGGAGACTTTCATGACCATCTAAGCCTTGAAATGCTCGGTCCACATTGTCTGTGAGAAAATAAAACAGACATTTACTGCAGAAATGCTGGACACTGGAAATAACTCCTGCCACTTCGCAACTGTAGCTCCTAGAGCTCTGATGTCACAGCTATGGATGGATACCTCAGAGTCCTCAGACTAAATTGATGGAGAAACCTTTAGTCTGGAAGATATGTAAAATGGTACACTGAGCCATGATCACTGAGGTTACTGTTAAAACTTTTAACACACATTCATATAGCAAAAAAAAACATTCCTGGAACCACAAGTTTTGCCCATTTCTACACTGTTGCTGTTATATTAACTACAGGAATATGTATTGCAGCATGCATGGACACATGTATAGTTCACTTATACAGTAAGGTAGTTATTCTCACTTGTAATGGCATTCTCTCTCTCTCTCTCTCTCTCTCTCTCTCTATCTGTCTCCCCTTCTCTCTCTCTCCAGGTCTAGAGAAGGGCAGCCAGTACAGTTTCCAGGTAGCAGCCATGACAGCCAATGGAACAGGTCCGGCCAGTGACTGGTACACCACTGAGACGCCGGAGAACGACCTGGATGGTGAGAACAGAGAGAAAGAGAGAGAGGGTTTGTGTGTGTGTGTGTGTGTGTGTGTGTGTGTGTGTGTGTGTATGTGTGTGTGTGCGTGCGTGTGTGTGTGTGTGTGTGTGTGTGTGTGTGCGTGTGTGATCTGTGCAACAGCATGTAAATACCTCCACTGTCCTAACACACATAAATATTTCACCAGTTAAGGGCTGAGATGGATAGATGCTGGATAGATTTGCCTCAGGGGAGGAGGGAGGAAGGAGGGATCGGAAGGTTGGAAGGAGGAGGGGGATGTGGAAGACAGAGGGAAGGAAATTAAATGAAATGTTACAGCTAATGACAGATTTTCAATGAAACAAACACAAATAATACATAGAAACGCTTTACTTAAACTCTCTCATTTAGTTATATAGTTAGTTATATTTCATATTTATAGTTATTATATAAGTAATGTAATTATTTGATAAATGTTTTATGAGATGACAGAAAGTTATTTGAGAGAGTTTTTCTATACTCCCGAAAGAATAAATTCCTATTTCTATAGCAACAAGTGCTGAAGCAACGAAACCCAGAGGTTCCCTGCCTTTGCTTTGACTTCCACTGGAAAAACAGAAGATCTTTTTTCCTCTGCTTCTATTTAGTAAATGACCACCACACAATCTGTTCCGACTACTGTTTATTAGTGTGTAGGCTAATCAACATGCAAACATGCAATAAATCCCTCACGAGTGTTTTTGACGTGAGACATTAAGCACAACATGAGTTGAAAAACCAACTAGATAAATATAATGTATTTAGAAGCAGATTTAAGTGTTTATTAATGTATCTGACTACAATTATACTCCTTCTGTGGGGGCCCATAGAAGAAGGCTGATGTAAGGTATAGACAAATAATGAATGGCAATATGGTAAAACACAGTTGTAGTAATATAAAATATGTCTTCATAAGAGAAGTTATAATTGTTGACAACTATTATACATTAATAAACAATTAAAATGGTCAAATAGCTGCAGAGACTTACAGTACAGTTTGTTGTAAATTATTTAATTAAAACCATGTTTGTATACTCATTATACATGCTATATAGAGGGCGTTAAAGTTTGCAAAAAAAAATTTAGAAAATTTGGCTTTGGTCTGGAAATTATTTTACAGTACCTGAGGAAGATGCTTTTTTCCCCTGGAGAAAGAAAGTAGACAGCAAATGGGCTGGCAGTTCTTGGATTTGGTCATCTAATAATTTCTAGCAGACTAATTGGAAAAACTGACCTCTGGTTGAAGCTCAGGAGGAGGATGTCCTGGTCAGCAGGAAGCCAGAGATAAAAAACAAACACATCCATGCTAACTGTGTTTCCAGGCTGGGACAGAGGGAGACGCAAATCTCATTTCAATTGATTATCACTCAATAAAGTGATATGAACCGTCTCCCCCTGAGGCAGAGAGCGCGCTAATCTGATCTAATCTGATGCTGAGGAATAACACAATGTGTCAGGGCTTATTAGGGTTTAATACACAGCTAACAGAGTTAGCAACTGTTAGCCCAATTGCTCCAAGCACCTGCTACTGTTGCTGCTAACAGGGTAGCTTTAAAACCGCCAGTGGTGTAGGTCAGGGCTGAAGCCAGGACCACAGAAATACTGAGGTTTGAGATTATCACTTGTTGTCTTCTTGTTTGGTGTGACGTTTCATTGTTTGTGTCTTTGCAGAGAGTCAGGTTCCCGACCAACCCAGCTCCCTGCACGTCAGGCCGCTTCCCAACAGCATCATCATGTCCTGGACTCCACCCCTCAGCCCAAACATCTTAGTTCGAGGTTATATCATTGGCTACGGAGTGGGAAGTCCCTACGCCGAGACGGTCCGAGTGGACAGCAAGCAGAGATACTACTCCATCGAAAACCTAGGTGTGGGAGGGTGGACACACAGATTTATGGCCTGATCTCTGACAGATTTGTCAACATGTTATACTCCATTTCCAGGAGAATTTGTCCACTCGATGGAGTGGGCAGATTCAAAGGACCGGACCCAGGCAAAAAGATTTGTGCTTCCAGTACAGAGATACTTCTTCCCGTCTTTATGCTATGCTAGGGGAAACTGCTAACCTAGCTCTCTACAGTAGAGCTCCATCCCCAACCTGATCAGCCACAAAGTATCAAGTTTTGAGTTGGGGTTTGGGCTTTTTTGTTAAGCATCAGGCTCAGGTTGGGTTAGGGTTTAGGTTTAGCTATTTTCAAATACACTGCTCAAAAAAATAAAGGGAACACTAAAATAACACATCCTAGATCTGAATGAATGAAATAATCTCATTAAATACTCCTTTCTTTACATAGTTGAATGTGCTGACAACAAAATCACACAAAAATTATCAATGGAAATCAAATTTATCAACCCATGGAGGTCTGGATTTGGAGTCACTCTCAAAATCAAAGTGGAAAACCAAATTACAGGCCGATCCAACTTTGATGTAATGTCCTTAAAACAAGTCAAAATGAGGCTCAGTAGTGTGTGTGGCCTCCACGTGCCTGTATGACCTCCCTACAACGCCTGGGCATGCTCCTGATGAGGTGGCGGATGGTCTCCTGAGGGATCTCCTCCCAGACCTGGACTAAAGCATCCGCCAACTCCTGGACAGTCTGTGGTGCAACGTGGCGTTGGTGGATGGAGC
>NC_060162.1:27277830-27287084 GCF_021292245.1 Micropterus dolomieu | reverse complement strand
CTGGAGGTCATTTTGCAGGGCTCTGGCAGTGCTCCTCCTGCTCCTCCTTGCACAAAGGTGGAGGTAGCGGTCCTGCTGCTGGGTTGTTGCCCTCCTACCGCCTCCTCCACGTCTCCTGATGTACTGCCCTGTATCCTGGTAGCGCCTCCATGCTCTGGACACTACGCTGACAGACACAGCAAACCTTCTTGCCACAGCTCGCTTTGATATGCCATCCTGGATGAGCTGCACTACCTGAGCCACTTGTGTGGGTTGTAGACTCCGTCTCATGCTACCACTAGAGTGAAAGCACCGCCAGCATTCAAAAGTGACCAACACATCAGCCAGGAAGCATAGGAACTGAGAAGTGGTCTGTGGTCACCACCTGCAGAACCACTCCTTTATTGGGGGTGTCTTGCTAATTGCCTATAATTTCCACCTGTTGTCTTTTCCATTTGCACAACAGCATGTGAAATTGATTGTCAATCAGTGTTGCTTCCTAAATGGACAGTTTGATTTCACAGGAGTGTGATTGACTTGGAGTTACATTGTGTTGTTTAAGTGTTCCCTTTATTTTTTTGAGCAGTGTATAATTTATTTAGAACTTTCTCTCATTGACTGTGCCAATTGTCTGCATCAGTGCTTGTCAGGTGATGCAAGTAGACAGTCAATGCCCAAAAGGCACGAGACTATGTGCTGCGTTACCTTAAAGAACTCAGCAATGGTTGAAACAATAGACTGTATAAAAGAAGTGGACGCATTGTGACGTTACCCGTTGGTTTGTGGACTGCCGTTTTGAAGCCTTGAGTTTGGCCGATGTTGAGTTTTTGTAACCAGCGGCTCGGATGTGACCATTTATAGATGAGACGGTGGAGCTAACGGCCGTGTGTGGAGCTAGCTTGCTTAGCTAGGTGCATCACGTTAACTGTCATTTTAACAGGACTGACAATTTTGTCCAGCAAACACCAGTCTTAAAACTAAATGTACTCAAAGGGACTTCCGCATTGGATTCACGCTGGAAGCTTCCGGCTTGGTTGAAACAAAGCAAAGATTGAGATTCTGCTCTTGGGTCAGGTCTTACATGTGACAGAAGGGCCATAGTGTCCTAAAAAAGTACAAGATTAGATAGCTCTTTCCAAGGACATTTTGAAAACAAAATTGATAAGAAATGTCATTTCCCAACTTAAAGGTATGTTTCAAAGCCATCTTCACGGTGCCTGGAATCAAATTCCAGTGGAGAAATACCGAATCTTTTATTTATTTATTGCTGGCCCACAAGAGGTCACATTTTAGCTTTAGCTTAAAAATACGTCATATGCATCAGTTTTTATTTGTAAATGTGGAAAATAAACTCCCACCTGGTGGCTACATTGTCCATATTGCCACAGTCACGATGAATCGGGTCAGTTCCAAATATAAAGCTATGGGCCGTAACCAGGTCTCTGTTTTAGGAACTCTACAGTCAAGTTTATGAGGGAGAAGAAGAACAGTATATGGCCTGATTTTGACTCATTTCAGTGGACTGTTTGTCCCCAGCAGATCTGCACCTGGCTGTGAATTGAAAAAATACTGTATGTGCTCAGAGCCTTGCTGAAGGGCAAACTGGCAATGGTGGCAGACACATCTGATGTCACACCAGTACAACAGTCCCAGACCCAGAGACAGCTGCAGAGAGAGGGAGGGAGCAGGAGAAGATTAACACAGATATAGCTTTTATCCCAGTGTGATCCACACCAAAATAATTAATCATTCCATGAATTCCCATTTCTAATGTGCTTATCAACACAAAATACATACTGTAATATTTGCATCCCTCATAAATCCAGCTGCTCCTGCCAACAAAGTGCCAATATTGACATAGCATTCCCATGTTCCATTAATTCATTATGATGATGAAATCCCCATTTAATTACAATCAATAATTTAAAGGAATTTAATAAGAAAGCTGCTTGAGGTGGAAATCTAATTGTGAAAGGTCGAAAAAGAGAAAACATCCTCCCCAGCGACTGCAACAAGCAATTTGCATGCCAAAGAAGACAATAACAAATTGGATGAATTTTTATACGCAGATGAAAATCTCCATCTCAGGTCTCATAATAGAAGAGTAATGAAAAAATAAAATCCAGCCGTCGTGCGGCATGCCCATGTGGGAGCGAGTGCACATATGTACATGGCATTTATAATTCACGGTGATCATTAATTCATGTGGTAAGGCGTCTGGGGAGCGGAGCAGGCGTGTTTGTTTAACTGATGTGAGGGTTTGATGCTACATGGAGAGAACATGCAGCATCATCACAGCAAGAGCGACGAGTGGCGGCAGGACAAGCCGCTGCATGACAATCAGTTCATACGCCTGCAGTCATCATGTCTTTGGGTACATGAGGTCAGGACCGAGGAAAGAAAGTCACGTCCTTTAAACCATCGAGGAAACAACACAGTTATGGAAGTATTTAGCATATTGGTTGTAAAATTGGTGACATGAGAAATTAAGCCTAGTATAGTCATTGTAAAGTAGGAGTAAGGAGGCTAACCTTTGACCTTTCTATCAAATTAGTAAATTGACGTAAAATTTTAATAATTATGTATTGCTGAAGCATATAGACAGAGAAAGATTAGAACAATTAGAACAAACCAATTTATGTTAAATGGTAAATGGACTACATTTCTATTGCTTTTCTGGTCTGACCACTCAAAGCACACACACATTCATACCCTTGTGGCAGAGGCTACCATGCAAGGTGTCAACTGCTCGTCAGGAGCGGTTAGGGGTTCAGTGTCTTGCTCAAGGACCCTTGGACACTTTGACACTCTCAGACCCAGGGATTTAACCAGGAACCTTCAGATTCCTGCTCTCCCTCCTGAGCCACGCCCTGCTCTCAACAGTGACATCTTAAATTGATTATGTACTGGCTATGTTTATTTGCTGAATGCTGATAAAATGACTCTTTATGCCTCTCTGTCCCTCTCTCTCTCTCTTTCTCTCTCTCTGTCTGCCTGTCTCTCTCTCAGAGCCGAGCTCGCATTATGTGATTTCCCTGAAGGCATTCAATAATGCCGGAGAGGGAGTTCCTCTGTATGAGAGCGCCGTCACTCGATCGCTGACAGGTACGATCACACACAAGTCACTGATGATAATCATAGTAATCACGTTTTTACAGTAGTACACTGGTGACGTGTTCACATTCAAGTGATATGTAGCAGAATAATGACATGTTACATGTCACTCCAGAACATAATGGTCATCTCAATGTCAGCATATAAACCTGAAAAAGAAGACTTTAATGTACTGTGACTGCTGTTAGTTTGAGGGTGAAGTGGCTTTAATACTTTCATTAGTAGTGACAGTAGTATAATTAGTAGTAATAAGCAGTAGTAGCCTGCTTGGTTGGAAATGTTTTTACAAGATAGGGTTTTCCTACCAAAGCAAGGCAAGACAACTTTGTAAGGACATTTCATACTCCAGGACATTTTGGTGTGCTTTACAAGGTACAAAAAATATAGCAAAGGTAAAAGATTTACAATTTTAAAAAGTGCACAAGTACTGGCACCCAGTGTAAGTGAAATGTAGATTTGTGTGTCATCTGCGTGATTATGGTAAGATACTTTATTATTTTGTATAATTTGGCATAAAGGAACCATATAGCAGTCAAACAAGAGAGGTCGTAAGATCGACCCTTTTGGAACCCCACAGGTTGTGGCCATCTGCTCGGACACACAGTTACCAATGGAGACAAAGCACGTATGTTTTGAAGATATGACTTGAACCACTTCAGGACAGTTTCAGAGAGTTCCACCCAGTGTTCTTTACAATACATTTGGAGTCATTGTTCAGGACAATGTCATTAAGCCCCTTTAGGAGTGCAGTCTCTGAGTCTATGACAGGGACGAAATTCTGGTAGTTGTCCAGTGTTTAAAAGTTGTTGGTGAAGAACTTTTTAAAAATCTTGACTGAAGAACGGTAGGTTTGATCTTTATTCAGTACAGTAGCATCAAGACTGCTCTTCTTTAGGAGAGAAGAGGCTTAATGATGCTTTCAAAGCCTTTGGAAAAATGCCAGATTGGAGAGAGTTGTTAACTATGACTATTAGTTCCTTCATTAAGCTTGTCAATACTGTTTAAGGAAGGTAGTGGTTAAACAGGGGGATGAATTGAGATTGGCGATCATTTCTTCAAGTGTTTTGTTGTTAATGGTTTTAAATTGTGTCATGCCCAACAAGTAACTCCTGGAAAACTGCAGTGATTATGCTGTTTCGGTTGGCATTGTGGAGCTGACAGTGTATGTGATGCCTTGAATCCTATCGTTAAAAAGGCATGCAGACTTGTGAATCTGTTTGATTTCGTGATAGCCATTGCCATTACTGTATGTGCTTGTGTGTGTGTGTGTGTGTGTGTGTGTGTGTGTGTGTGTGTGTGTCTGTGTGAGAAAGACTCATTAGCTCTTGCTGCAGACTATGGGCTGTAAAAGCAAGATAAATGAAACACATCCAACTCTCAGCCAAGTTTCATATTATGAATTAAACAGCCGGCCTTCCTCTGCTCACCCAGCAGCCTGCAGCTGACATAAATCCTTTATTACTCACATAAAAATGGCACATTTCTGAGGTTTTTCAACCCTCATGATGTGTTGATAGTCACAGGGAAATCCAACAGCAGAGACCTGTCAGCAAACCAGTTTCTTAACCTTCATTACAGTATGCTTATATAGTGAAACTTTTCAAAACTAGATTGTTTTTATCACATGCTTTTTGTCTTTGATTGAGATTTCTTCAAAAGTGGAAGTCGCAAGAGTTGAGGAAGAAGAGCAAAACAGGGGAATTGGAGGTTGAATATGTAGAGAGAGACAGCAGGAGGGCGGCAGAGATAGAGAGAGACATTTGATGGACTTTAATGAAAGCTCATGGAACGGGGGAAGCAGCAAAAGACAAATAAGCGATGGCAGGGAGAGAAGAGAGATGAGCAAAGAGAAAGAGGTAGAGAGGACATGGAGGGAGATGCATGGGATGTAGAAAACAAAAAAGAAAGAAAGATCGCCAACCATCAGGAGCTATTTGGGGTTCAGTGTCTTGCTCAAGGACACTTGTGGACAGGGGGGAGGTAGGAATCAAACTGCCAAACCTGTGATCAGTGGACACTGATACTGCAAAAACAACTCATGTTACACATTATTATAATAAATGTTTTTTTTTACAGGGTTTAAAGAAAGTGTTGTAAGAATCATTGGAGTGAATGGGAAGCAAACCTGTGGTTGTGTAACGTTGTCCAGGTTGATTAGTAGTGAAATGGACTAAAATAGAAAATTTCCAGATAATCTCAATCTGAGTATAGAAGCAGGGGACTATGGCTATGTTTACCGTATGTTATATAAAGAAGGGGTTTCCAACCTCTTTGTAGTTGTTTAGACATACACAGACACATCTGGAGTTCTGTAGAGATATACAGTCTAACATGGAGTTGGGTGACAGCCAGGAGTTGATAAGCTGAGACCCTGAGGTCTGAGACAAAAACTAAACCCATTACTGTTCTGACAAGGTCATCAACAGTGATACACACACACACACACACACACACACACACACTTTCTGTCTTGTCATGCCGGGACAAGCTGAGCTCTCTGTCACTTAATGCTGGCAGGCTGCTGGAGAGTTTTTTACGAGAGCTTTAAAAAGCGTCTCGTTAATGGTGGGATCCTCGTTAATATACTGCCTCGTCCTCGCCTCACCACCCGCACACTGCAGAGACAGAACTGATCCTCAACCAACCGCCACGGTGCCGTTTAATCAAGGGCTGGAGGACCGCAGAAAGAGAGAGAGAGAGAGAGAGAGAGAGAGAGAGGGAGGGAGATGGGGAGGCATGAGAGCAATATGAAAAGAGGGAGGGAGAAAGAACAAAGGGAGCAAAGCAGAGAGGAAGTGTGAGGGATAAGCAAGGGATGGAAAGGGTAATGTAAAGGTAACGAAGGAAAGAGAGGGAAGGAGGGGTGGGAGGTTGGAGAAAGAAAGGAGGAAGGCATCATGGGAGTGATGTGGAAGGAGGAATAAAGGAAGGAGGGAAAGAGGGAGATGCAGGACGGGAGAGAGAAGAAAGGAAAGGCATAGGGATGAAAAATGTGGAAAGGAGGAAGAAAAATGAGCAGACAGAGGAAGGATATGGAGGTAGGAAATAGGGGGATAAAGGGAGAAGGGCAGAGGAGGAGGCGCGTCCTCCGTCCTCATCAGTATTCTGTCCTGACTGGAGCTTTATGGTGATGCTGGACGAGCAGTTTAACCACGACACTGCTGCAGCTCGGCCCAGCTCTCCCTTCCTCTCCTCAGTCTCTCTCTTGTTAGTCTCCCTCTCTCTCTCTATGTTGGCCTGCAGCTTTACATCTTTCTTCCAGCAGCGCATTCGATGTCAGTGTTGATTCCCTCCATGGTGCTGTTTATACTGCATGACATATTTGAATCGCTCAACAAACCTGAGTGGGCGGCAGTGGTGACCAACAGAGATGCCGTTTGGAGCTGTAGCCACTTTAGCCCATCAACAGTCCAGAGAGTGTAGGTGGATTTGAAGGCTTGTGTGGTGTGGAGCCTGAGGAGGCAGTCTGTGTGTGTGTGTGTGTGTGTGTGTGTGTGTAAATGCGCTGAGATAAAAAAAGATGTTAGAATCAGAAACCAGTTACAAAACGGTTGCAGAGCGACAGACAGTGATCAGCTTCGTCTGGTCTCATTTCTGCTTCTTTTCTAGTAAGAGAACAGAACCAGAACCTCTGGTGCAGCATTAAAATTTATAAATGGTCATTCTATCATTTATTCGTGCAACTTTAAGTTCTTATTCTATTGTTTTATCTTTTTTTTGTCATTTAGTTGTGGCATCTTTTATGTTTTACTGTATTATTTTCCCCAGCGTTTTCACCACGAAATCTAAAACAGATTTTTTTTACATTAAAAATCATCATGTTCAGCTGCCCTGCAGGGTTTTTTTTTACTTGTTGAATGCATCAAATTAAAAATAATAATTCAGTTGAAATGTATGACTTTATTAACTTCAAAACTGGTGTGTGCTTATTTTAAACTGTCTGTGCCACTAACTGTGTCTCTGCTTCCAGTAGGTTTGACTATCAGTAGATAGAATCCACAAGCTGGAATCAGCAGAGTGACTTTTATATTTTATTCTTCAGTTTACAGTGGTTACCTCTGCTTATTCCACCTCTCTGTTAGCATCTTTTAGCCTCTTTTTCATGTTCTGCTGCTTTCAGGTGCTCTTCTAGCCTTAACTTCCTGTGAGGTGTTCAGGTGCTGTATGCCAGAAATTGATTATTAAACTTTATATCTTTTTATTTATTTATTCTTCACTGTTGAGCACCTCAACAAAATGCATATACTTACTAATTTGACTCTCAAAGATAAAGATGTTGTTTTCTTTATCTTTTGGGGTAGGTTCCTGAAACATTCTCACATCTACAGCATTTCTGAAAGCACATGAAGGCAGCATCTGCTCTCTGATAGGCTGGAGACACAGATCCACACAGATGGCTTTCATTTGTTCAAATATACAGAAGCCAGCAGTGTGTGAACTGATATGATGGCTGGGAAACAATACAGTGTCAGATGAAAAGCATCTATTTCCAATGTTTTTTTCGTAAAACTTTTTGAATAATGAGAAAAATTCCCCACGAGCCCTTAAAAGCTTCTTTTGGTTTTGATATATGTGAAACACAACTTCAAATGTTATGAATTCACAGTATATAGTCACATCATAGATATTTTAAATCTGAAATGTACAACATGTAATTGTTGATTTGTTCTTGTTTTATTTTCATAGCTCTAGGATCAGTTCTATCCGTCCTGATAACACTCACCAAAGTATTTGCCGACATCTCTAAATGCCATGGCATCAATAGCTCGACTAACGGGGTAACAAGGCAGTCAGGCAATACTGGGGTCCTGCAGTTGATGTCACAGCCACACAACTGCCAGACTGCTGTTATATGATGCATGAACAGCAGCACCAAACCTAGAGTTAAATTTTTCTTATTATGGATATCAGCAATTAAAAGCATCTTGGTGGGGGAGGAAACCTTTAAGCCCCGCCCTCTGTGGATCTCAAGCTCCACCTTACGTTTAGAGTGATGTTTTTATCTCTCACTGTCTCCTTACTCTTTGTCTTGTCTTTTCTCTCCTGCTTTTCACTTCCTCATCCATCCGCTCCTCCTTTCCTTCTTCCCTCCTCTCAATCAAACATGGCTTCCTGCTGCACGTCACTTCCAAACTGGCATGTGGTATTTCTTTCGTGTTTGTTCATTTTTACACCTGTGTATATGAACACATAACAAACCTATATTAATCTGTCTCCATATGTAAATCTTCATTATCACACATTCATTACACTTTATGATTTCATTAACTATCCCCAAACACCCTGGTTACTGTTAACCCCCCCGCCCCTCAGACCCCATTGACCCATCTGAGGATGACCTCTTCCATCTCTTTGATAAATACCCCACTCCCATGCCAGACACCAGCACTCCCATGATCCCTCCAGTGGGGGTCCAAGCCGTGGCTCTGTCTTCAGACTCGGTCCGAGTCTCCTGGGCTGACAACTCCATGACCAAGAACCAGAAGGCGTCTGAGGTCCGGTACTACTCCATCAAGTGGAAGACCAGCTACTCCACTAGTGGAAAGTACAAGGTATACATAGACAGTAGCTGCACACATGAACATGTGTTCATGTTCAGCTACGTCACTTCTTAGTTTACCATTGTCTCTACCAGAGGACTTGGACACAAATCAGACTCTACGTGACAAAGTCTAAAAAGACGTACAAAGCTTAAAAGTTTAGCTTTTTATTAGACTTAACACTTGGGCTTTACCTGTCTTGACTTTGGGCTCAACTTGCAACTTGCCTTAGAACTTAGGAATTATCTGACAAATAATTACTTTTTCAGGATTCTAACTAAATAGTTTAAGGCTTGGAATTGCCTGCCTTGACTTCATACTTGACTTGGGTATTCCCTGTCTTGTCTTAACATGGGACTTGACTTGGGATACCTGTTTTAACATGGGACTTGACTTGGGACTTACATGTCTTAACACAGGACTTGACTTGGGACTTACCTGACTTAATGTGGGACTTGACTTGGGACTTACATGTCTTACATTGGAACTAGACTTGGGACTTACCTTTCCTAACACAGGACTTGACTTGGGACTTACCTGTCTTAATGGTGGACTTTACTTCGTACTTTCCTGTCTTAATGTGGGACTTGACTTGGAACTTTCATGTCTTATGTTGGAACT
>NC_060162.1:27267117-27277730 GCF_021292245.1 Micropterus dolomieu | reverse complement strand
TGTTTTCTTTATCTTTTGGGGTAGGTTCCTGAAACATTCTCACATCTACAGCATTTCTGAAAGCACATGAAGGCAGCATCTGCTCTCTGATAGGCTGGAGACACAGATCCACACAGATGGCTTTCATTTGTTCAAATATACAGAAGCCAGCAGTGTGTGAACTGATATGATGGCTGGGAAACAATACAGTGTCAGATGAAAAGCATCTATTTCCAATGTTTTTTTCGTAAAACTTTTTGAATAATGAGAAAAATTCCCCACGAGCCCTTAAAAGCTTCTTTTGGTTTTGATATATGTGAAACACAACTTCAAATGTTATGAATTCACAGTATATAGTCACATCATAGATATTTTAAATCTGAAATGTACAACATGTAATTGTTGATTTGTTCTTGTTTTATTTTCATAGCTCTAGGATCAGTTCTATCCGTCCTGATAACACTCACCAAAGTATTTGCCGACATCTCTAAATGCCATGGCATCAATAGCTCGACTAACGGGGTAACAAGGCAGTCAGGCAATACTGGGGTCCTGCAGTTGATGTCACAGCCACACAACTGCCAGACTGCTGTTATATGATGCATGAACAGCAGCACCAAACCTAGAGTTAAATTTTTCTTATTATGGATATCAGCAATTAAAAGCATCTTGGTGGGGGAGGAAACCTTTAAGCCCCGCCCTCTGTGGATCTCAAGCTCCACCTTACGTTTAGAGTGATGTTTTTATCTCTCACTGTCTCCTTACTCTTTGTCTTGTCTTTTCTCTCCTGCTTTTCACTTCCTCATCCATCCGCTCCTCCTTTCCTTCTTCCCTCCTCTCAATCAAACATGGCTTCCTGCTGCACGTCACTTCCAAACTGGCATGTGGTATTTCTTTCGTGTTTGTTCATTTTTACACCTGTGTATATGAACACATAACAAACCTATATTAATCTGTCTCCATATGTAAATCTTCATTATCACACATTCATTACACTTTATGATTTCATTAACTATCCCCAAACACCCTGGTTACTGTTAACCCCCCCGCCCCTCAGACCCCATTGACCCATCTGAGGATGACCTCTTCCATCTCTTTGATAAATACCCCACTCCCATGCCAGACACCAGCACTCCCATGATCCCTCCAGTGGGGGTCCAAGCCGTGGCTCTGTCTTCAGACTCGGTCCGAGTCTCCTGGGCTGACAACTCCATGACCAAGAACCAGAAGGCGTCTGAGGTCCGGTACTACTCCATCAAGTGGAAGACCAGCTACTCCACTAGTGGAAAGTACAAGGTATACATAGACAGTAGCTGCACACATGAACATGTGTTCATGTTCAGCTACGTCACTTCTTAGTTTACCATTGTCTCTACCAGAGGACTTGGACACAAATCAGACTCTACGTGACAAAGTCTAAAAAGACGTACAAAGCTTAAAAGTTTAGCTTTTTATTAGACTTAACACTTGGGCTTTACCTGTCTTGACTTTGGGCTCAACTTGCAACTTGCCTTAGAACTTAGGAATTATCTGACAAATAATTACTTTTTCAGGATTCTAACTAAATAGTTTAAGGCTTGGAATTGCCTGCCTTGACTTCATACTTGACTTGGGTATTCCCTGTCTTGTCTTAACATGGGACTTGACTTGGGATACCTGTTTTAACATGGGACTTGACTTGGGACTTACATGTCTTAACACAGGACTTGACTTGGGACTTACCTGACTTAATGTGGGACTTGACTTGGGACTTACATGTCTTACATTGGAACTAGACTTGGGACTTACCTGTCTTAATGTGGGACATGACTTGGGACTTACATGTCTTACATTGGAATTAGACTCGGGACTTACCTGTCTTAATGTGGGACTTAACTTGGGACTTACATGTCTTACATTGGAACTGGACTTGGGACTTAGCTGTACTAACACAGGACTTGACTTGGGACTTACCTGTCTTAATGTGGGACTTGACTTGGGACTTACATGTCTGTCATTGGAACTAGACTTGGGACTTACCTTTCCTAACACAGGACTTGACTTGGGACTTACCTGTCTTAATGGTGGACTTTACTTCGTACTTTCCTGTCTTAATGTGGGACTTGACTTGGAACTTTCATGTCTTATGTTGGAACTAGACTTGGGACTTACCTGTCTTAATGGTGGACTTGACTTGGAACTTTCATGTCTTATGTTGGAACTAGACTTGGGACTTACCTGTCTTAATGGTGGACTTTACTTCGTACTTTCCTGTCTTAATGTGGGACTTGACTTGGAACTTTCATGTCTTATGTTGGAACTAGACTTGGGACTTACCTGTCTTAATGGTGGACTTGACTTGGAACTTTCATGTCTTATGTTGGAACTAGACTTGGGACTTACCTGTCTTAATGGTGGACTTTACTTCGTACTTTCCTGTCTTAATGTGGGACTTGACTTGGAACTTTCATGTCTTATGTTGGAACTAGACTTGGGACTTACCTGTCTTAATGGTGGACTTGACTTGGAACTTTCATGTCTTATGTTGGAACTAGACTTGGGACTTACCTGTCTTAATGGTGGACTTTACTTCGTACTTTCCTGTCTTAATGTGGGACTTGACTTGGAACTTTCATGTCTTATGTTGGAACTAGACTTGGGACTTACCTGTCTTAATGGTGGACTTGACTTGGAACTTTCATGTCTTATGTTGGAACTAGACTTGGGACTTACCTGTCTTAATGGTGGACTTTACTTCGTACTTTCCTGTCTTAATGTGGGACTTGACTTGGAACTTTCATGTCTTATGTTGGAACTAGACTTGGGACTTACCTGTCTTAATGGTGGACTTGACTTGGAACTTTCATGTCTTATGTTGGAACTAGACTTGGGACTTACCTGTCTTAATGGTGGACTTTACTTCGTACTTTCCTGTCTTAATGTGGGACTTGACTTGGAACTTTCATGTCTTATGTTGGAACTAGACTTGGGACTTACCTGTCTTAATGGTGGACTTGACTTGGGAATTAGCTGACAAATACTTGTTTGAAATACATACTGTAAGACTTGGGGTTCGACTTCAGACTTCATTTGGGACCTCTGTCTTGACACTGGGCTTGACTTGAAACTTGCTGGTCCTGACTCGGGACTTATGTATACCTTGTTTAACAGTTTCTTTGTCCCTCCTCTGCACTCTTAGAAGCTCAACACTTACAAGCTCTCAGAAGATGAAATTAGAGTTTGTCCACAGTAAAATGCATACGTTGTTGCATTTGTGTTTATTATTAAGTTCACCATCTTACAGTTAAACCCCTTCTGAACAAGTGTTACCACAGCAACTCCACTACCTCATAGGGTAGTGGAGTTGCTCATAGGGATTAAATATCATGCCTGCCACCTCTAGTGGCGGTAAGAAACGACTCACCAGCAAGACTAAATGGAGCACAGCCATTGTAAACAATAATCATGGAGGATGAAGGAGCTTTACAAACTGGAGTTAAGAGTGATCTGATCATAAAACATTCTGTAGTAAAACACAACCTGGAATCATTTTGAACGTTCTGAAAACATGACAAG
This sequence comes from Micropterus dolomieu, assembly GCF_021292245.1. NCBI lineage: Eukaryota > Metazoa > Chordata > Actinopteri > Centrarchiformes > Centrarchidae > Micropterus > Micropterus dolomieu. The sequence continues at coordinate 27,274,196 of NC_060162.1, read as the reverse complement.
TCCTTCACTTCTTGTCATGTTCCCCTGTTCACCTGGTGAGACTTCTTTGATTCCAGTCAAACTCTGAACAAAATCTAAATCCTGCTTCACAAACACTGTCAAATACTAAACCTGTACAAGGGCAGTGTCTGCTCACCGTAATAAAGCGCAGCTTGGGGGAGACGGAGTCGGATGAAAAATATTTTATTCCTCTTTTCTCTCCATTGGATTTTGGAAAATAAGACATTTTCTTGATGCTACAAGGACAATCGAAGTCTGGCCTTAAAGTGAAAACACAGTTGAGTTTATGCAGCTACTGGGGTTTGTTAATATTCACTGACGTTGAAGTCTAAGAAATATTCTTTAAAGTCAAAAAACAAGGGCAGAATGTCTCCACAACAGACAGGAATAGGATATTCAAAGTTTTATGAGACTCTGAAGCATTATTCATTTTGTTTTGTCTAGAATGCGCCTTCTTTAAAGGCAAAACTAGTGTATCTGCAGCATATGTAATATATTGTAACAGCAGCTTCAGTCTTTTGTCTTGACTTCACTGTTTTTATTCTATAAAGATTTAAATTCTACAAACCTTTGTGTGTCCAGTCTGCAGACACCACAGCGCTCAGCCACACTGTCACCAGCCTCAAACCAAACACTATGTACGAGTTTGCTGTCATGGTAACCAAAGGCCGCAAGTCCAGCACCTGGAGTATGACAGCACATGCCACAACGTACGAAGCAGGTAGGTCTCTCATGTTTTTGGTTAGCCCTAATTGTTACCTAAACCTTAACCCAAACCCCTAGGCTCAACCCTCAAACAGTGCTTAGTCCTCAGGGTGTTCGTCATTTCTCCTCTGCAGTGTTCCTCATAGCTGTCACATATGATGTCATGCACCACTCCAATCATCCTGGTTTTAGGGTGTGCCAGATGATATTTTAATGTGTTGAATAATCCTGGTAAGTCCTGAGTACCACTGGGTGTCTTCTGATGATTTCCGTTGATTGAGACCCGTGGTTTTCAAACTTTATCAAGTCAAGGGTCCCTACACTGACACAAATTAGACCATGGACCACCATTTAATTTGTCTTACTTATGGATGGAATTATAATAAAAGTAAATGATTCCCCTTTTTGATGGGGAACCCCTGGAACACCCTTAAGGAAAAAGCTAGTTCAGTCAGAGACACACTGGGGAAATTGACACTTATAGCAACTGGTTAAATAGTTAGATTTGGAGGAAAAGGTTCTGTTCTTTGATGAAGTTCACAAGAATCTGAGCAGAAACTAGAGTACTGCTGTAGAAATTATAGTAGTGCAGCTAGAAACATGCATGAACATAAAATCTGTGAGTGTAGCACATAATAAAGAGGTTGGAGTGGTGGAGAGAGCTGGAGTAGAAAATGGCATCGGCATGAACATTATTTTAGGTTGTAATGGCCATTCTTTACTCCTGCATTAATATGATTGGATATTACTGGTCAGCTGGTGGCCAAACAGCTTATGAATGAGCCACTGATAGAGATGCACCAATGAAGCAACTAGCTAACACACAATACTCCAGCAAGTGGACTTTGAGCGAAGTTTGTTGTTGTCAAATACTGATACCAAAATCAAGAATGAACTCTCAGACTCACGCTTGTGTTGAGTTTTAGAGTTATTTTTCAATTGTAATCTTCTTTTCCTCTATCACTTCCTTTTCACTGACATGTGAACACAGAAAGTTCATAGATTTCTTCTGCAGGATTCGTTGAAAGTCATTCTAGGATACACTGAATGAGGGCAGGTTCCGGAAACATGGGTTTACCAAAATAATATGGATGCTGAACTTTTTTTATTTTCTATCCTTCCCTGAACAACAATTACTTTTAAAAAGAGGTTCAGCAATGCACAGAAATCATGTTTTGGTGCACTGAGGTGTAATGGAGAAACTCCACTCTCCCCCGCAACAACACAACAACTGTCTGCCACAATGAAACCCAACCACAGACTCAAATCAAAATGTCAAGGTATCCCTTTCAGGATGTTTACAATCATGTTTGTCGGATTTGTCACCCAATTAAGCGTGAACGGCATTACCCCCGTCGTCTCCCTGGGGCCGCTGGAATACATTGACATTCAGAGCGAGCAGACGGACTGAGCCCACTCAGTCCCTGCAGTGATCTACAAGCTCTGGACACACAAAAACACTGACCACATTTTCACAGCAAAACACAGAAAAAACTGCCTTTCCTGCAGCTCATAATACCTCTGCCTTACTGTTAGAAATAATCATGTCTAAAACACACCAGCTGAGGGACATACTTGTTTGATGATGAGTCTTACAAATGGTGATGTCGGTCTATTTAACACTTTGGTCTGCGCAAAACCTTTCAACATCTGCTGTACAGATTGACAGTACGTTTTTTAAAAAGCCTTCCTGTGGGTAAGCTCACCGCGAGAGCGTGTACCCCTTTACACAAAAGGCTACAATGCAGCAACATCTGCATAGAAAAAGATCACATGAGTGTGCAGGTTTAAATAATTCATTTGTAATGACACTTATCTGTGGATCTCCGCAGGTTATCTTTTAAAATATACCTGTGCATTGAACACTGAACACTGAATGCATGTGATAGCTGCTTCACTGTACCCAATGGCTCTTGAATAGAAGAGTTAAGTTAGGGCCTTCATGTAGTTCCCACCCACCTCCAACATGGCAGGTGGTTAGAATACTTAAATGAACTTGGGTGGGTGTTCAGGGTCTCTAATTTGTATTAATAGTAATTCTGTGTGACTTAACATCACGGTTTTGGAAGTGGTTGATGGTGGTTTGAATCCACCGTGTTTTTCCCTCCAATTACTATTTTAGTGATGTAGATCAGGCGTAGTAGCCCACCACTCAGAAGCATTGATCCTTTTTAAAAGCACAACAGGTATCGGCACAGTGCATTTTCCTGAGGTCTCCCTTTGTGTTTATGAGAAGTACAGGTTGTCACCGTCATGAACAGGCTCAGCTGGAAGTTGTAATTTCCTCCAGCACATCATGTCAGATTTAACAAGTGGTTTCATTAGCCAATGCTGGGATGCGAGTTTTGAGGCCGGTCCTGGTGTGGAACTTAAAAAATGTCTTTAATCACATTTATAACTCAGGAAACACACGCAGCAATCACACACTAAAGCTCTTATAAGCTGCCACTCAGTTTCCATGGTGACAGTTGAGGAGAAAAAATCCTGAGTCCTGGTTGTGAGTGCTTGACATTTTCACAACAGGAGCAATACAACAGGGCAATTCAGAAAAGTGACAGAAATTACCTTCTGCACAATTTTCTCAAGTTCAAACAGAGCAGATTACAGGGATAAGAAAGTCACACCAAACCCACAGGCCAGCCAAACTACAGTTAGATTATTTTCAGCTCAGAAACTTCAGGTACTGTACACAAGTTCAGGTGTGTTTTTACTATATAGCAACGATAAGATGGCTTCAATGACCAGAGAACAATGACTCAAGTCTCTTGGAGGACAGAGAAACTCCTGTACTCTCTTCGTAAACACAACTCACCTGGGGAGGTCACTTTAAAAGATCCAATGTTGCTAACAATGCTCAAGAGAACGTCAGCAGGAGCATAATCATAAATTAGAACAGCATGCAGTAGACACTGTGTCTAGTAGCAGTGTGAGCATTGACATCCAGCTTAACTGAAGCTAAAACATCTGAGCGTTAACATTTTTTTTAATTCTTGCTTTTTCAATGCATGTGTTATAACAAATTAACTTAGGATGTTGTTAATATTTGCTGAGCTTTATTTATTGTTACTATTATCTAATCATTGCAGACATACTGCTTCCGGCCAAGAAATGGAGCTGTCAAACCAGGATGTTTCTGTTTGTATACAGATTCAACAAATGGGTTAGATAGCGAGCTTTAGAGGTGCTGTTGACTTTCAGCCATGCTAGGGGTTTAGGAGTGGCAATGTTGGTCTGTCCGTCAGTCGGACCATAACTTTGGGCCTGACTGAAATATCTCAACCATTAGATGAATCCTACTGACATTGGTGTTGCCCTGACCTTTCCTCTTGTGCCACTATGAGGCTCATTTCTGTGGTTTGAAGAGAAATGTCTCAACCATCATTGAGTAGATTACCATAAACCTTGATAGAGACATTCAATGCTTCTTTACCTGGTCCGTGCTTATAAAATATCCACCGTGACTTGTAACGTCATAGGCGCCCCAATGTCATCGTCCATCCCAGTGTTTCAATGTAGACATCGTCCGATGGAAATTTACATCACCCAACGCTAATTCATGCATCATCACAATAAATTACAATAACTTTTGTGTTCCTCTCACTTTTAATTTAGTGCCATCTTCTGGCCAAAATTGAGATTTGTCCAATACTTTGCTTTATGACCAAAATACCTTCAAAATGAATGGCATTCCTATCAGCCTCAGCTGTACTTGTGTTTAGTGCTAATTAGCAAGTGTTAGCTTGCTAACACATTAAACTAAATGGTGAACATGGTAAAAAGCATCCCCTGCTGAACCTCAGCATGTTTGCATTGTCATTGTGGTTATGTTAGCATGCTAACGATATCATTTAGCTCAAAGCACAATCCATTTATAGCCTCACAGAATTGCTAGCAAGGCTGCTTTATGCAAAGCAGTAATAGGGTCCTTACTATAGTGTCATACTTAATTTACAGACATGATTTCAATATTGACCTTCTCATCTAGTCTCTGCAAGAAAGCAAACTATTCTTTTCACATTAGTTGTATTTTACAGTAATGAGCATTTAAAGGTGTAGGTAACCCTTGTTGCTAATTAAACATCTAATTAATTGAAAGATTGAAGCTAATTGCACCATTATATCATCCTAACTATGCTGACAGTGCTTTTTTTCTCCTCTTCTTCCTATCCATCCTTAATTGAAAGCTCCCAGCTCCGCCCCTAAAGATTTGACAGTGATCAGTCGCGAGGGACGACCCCGCGCCATTTTAATAAGCTGGCAACCACCGATGGAGGCTAACGGGCGAATCACAGGTGATGGTTCTTACAAAAACGCTAATCACCACACGTGTACTATTCTATTCATCCAAGATAAGCACTCATTGTTAAATTACAGTAACGTTACACACACAATATTTATTAATGCTGATTATTAATAATGACAATCATTTAGTCTGTAAAATATCTGAAAGTAGACCAAAATTAATTTTCTTATCAACACAGTGTTCAGGAGTTAGAATTCAGTGTTTGCTCTGTGTATCTAAACACACACACAGACTCACACACTTTCTTTCATTGTTCTCCCTCTCTTCCTCTGGGCGATCGACCCGGCTGTAAACCCGTCTGTTTTAACGAGCTCTGCCGCTCCTGCAGCGTCCTGGAGGACGAATGAAACACTCCCTGCAGGGATAACAGCACAACACACACAGATATTTTTAGACCTTATACTTTCATATTTGTTTTCCCTAATTCTCTAAAAATGTTTTCTTTATTTTATGTGTCACCTTACATGTCTGTTCTTACCCTTTTATTAAACTTTGTGTATACAAATATGTTCAAATATTTGTCTTCAGGCTTTCTGGGGTCTTAAGGTGTCTTTAGTCCTGAATTCAACATCCTAAATCAATGTGCACATCTTGAATTGTATTTACATTGTTAACTTGTTAATGTTAACTTACACATTTAGTATCTTTCTGTCTGAAGATAGGTACTGCAGTCTGGTTATAAATATTACCTTTAAGAAAAAAACTCTTATTGATCGTATAACATCTTATCTGACAGGTTACATCCTATACTACACTCTGGATAAGAACATGCCGATAGATGATTGGGTGATGGAGGCGATCAGCGGGGATCGGCTAACCCATCAGGTTGTGGATTTGAACCTCGACACCGTTTATTACTTCAGGATTCAGGCCAAGAATGCCAAAGGAGTTGGCCCACTATCTGAGCCCATCCACTTCAGAACCGCCAAAGGTCTGTCAGAGTGTGTGTGTGTGTGTGTCTGTGACTGAAGATCGAGACCTCTGTTGATGTATTCCTTAGTTTTTTATTATAGAAGTTTGCTTACACTCTCTGTGTTGCACTTTCAGTGGAACATCCAGACAAGATGGCCAATGATCAAGGTAGGCCTCATCCTCCAGTAAATCATATTAAATATTGAAATCATGTTTTTTTCTCATCAGATTGTCTACAGTCATGCTTATTACTCAAATTAGCTTCAAACTGATCGATTTTAAAATCCTACTTCAAATCATCTCATGTCTTTTAATCAGAACATGTCTAATTCAAGTCATCATTTATCTTCAAATCCTGTCCAATATTCAAATTATCTCCAACAATCATCTAAATATCTTTGTCCTGATATCATTACTTTTTTTACTATTTTCCTCACACCTTGAAATCACCATGTTTTGTGACTGAAGATTGAGAATGTTGCTTAATATAAGCAGATCATTCTTAAGCTGCATTACATATGACACAGGTTAATTACAGCAAGACATTGCATTGATTCAAACGCTGAATGCTCGAAATGCAACTATAGTTCCTTGGATGATTGTTCTCAAAGTTTATGGATATCTACATATATAGCTATTTTAAAGTTATATACAGTGGGTACGGAAAGTATTCAGACCCCTTTAAATTTTTCACTCTTTGTTTCATTGCAGCCATTTTCCAAAAATCAAAAAAGTTCAGTTTATTTCTCAGTAATGTACACTCAGCACCCCATCTTGACAGAAAAAAACAGAAATGTAGAAATTTTTGCAAATTTATTAAAAAAGAAAAACTGAAATATCACATGGTCATAAGTATTCAGACCCTTTGCTCAGTATTTAGTAGAAGCACCCTTTTGATCTAATACAGCCATGAGTCGTTTTGGGAAAGATGCAACAAGTTTTTCACATCTGGATTTGGGTATCCTCTGCCATTCCTCCTTGCAGATCCTCTCCAGTTCTGTCAGGTTGGATGGTAAACGTTGGTGGACAGCCATTTTCAGGTCTCTCCAGAGATGCTCAATTGGGTTTAAGTCAGGGCTCTGGCTGGGCCATTCAAGAACAGCCACGGAGTTGTTGTGAAGCCACTCCTTCGTTATTTTAGCGGTGCGCTTAGGGTCAT